>NC_142443.1:28027272-28178787 GCF_059453495.1 Arachis ipaensis
GACTTGTGTTGGTGACTTTCGTTATCAGAAGTTCAATTTTGACTGCCATGCTTCTAGGGACCTTGTGTTACTTGTTCTTTTGTTATCTGTCTGTGTTCTCATAATGCGCACCACTGTTGGTGTTCTGCCGGTGATATTCATATTTTTTTTTGAAATTACAGCAAAGATAGTAAAATCACATGGTTAATGGATGGTTGGACTAAAGCAAACTGTATGAAATTTGATGGAGTTTGAGCTTGATATTTTAGAAGTCTTTTCTTTATATGTTTCTGGTTCATGTGATTGAGTTTTAAATTCAAAAAATTAGGGATGTTCAATTTTGTAAGAAACAATTGATGAAAAAAAGAGGTGGCTTTTAGTGGTGGCTTAACTAGATATAAGTTAAATTGGTTGTCAATGCTATACTTGCATAATGTTTGACGTCTACATATTTATGAATCTTTTTATTTTCGATCATGGATATTGTAAAGACTCATGCTAAAATTTTTAAAATAATTCATAGTTATATAGAATATGAATAGTTCTTCTGGCACAGCAGATCGAAATAAACAGTGCGTTGCCTTGACTTTGCAAGTTAATTGGTCCTTTTGATTTTATTAATACTTGTAACGGAAAAAATTATACTAGATGAATGTTTAAAGTTTAGACTTGTGACATGATATAAAGCATTTAGGAAGCAATTTCTATTGTTACTAATATCTAGAGTCAATCAAGCTGATTATATTATGACTTGTGTTGGTGACGTTCGTAATTAGAGTTCAATTTTGATTGCTACGCTTCCAAAGACCTTGTTTTACTTGATTTTTTGTTATCTGCATGTTACTCATATTGCGCACGACGCGGTTGATAGTAATATCACATGGTTCATGGATGCTTGGATTAAAACGAACGGTATGAAATTTGATGGAGTTTGGGCTTCATATCTAAGAATTATTTTCTTTATATGTTTCTGGTTCATGTGATTGACTTTTAATTTCTATGAATTACGCATGTTTAATTTTGTAAGAAACGATGGATGCAAAAAAGAGATGGCTTTTAGTAGTGGCTTATGAGTTAAATTGGTTGTAAATACTATAGTTGCATCATATTTGATGTCTACATATTCATGACTTTATTATTTTCGATCATGGATGTTGTAAAGACTCGTGTTAAAATTTTAAAAATAATACATAGTTATATAGAAATAATATTTTTTATGTGTGTGAAATTTTCTTTTCTAAATAATGCGAGCGGACTATTGATGAACCTGTGAGGAAGAACCGGAATCAGAGAAAGCAATAGATGTACCTATAGCTCGTTTGGGAAGTAGAAGAAGCTACTTTTTTTTTTTTACTTTTAAATTATGAAAAGTCACAATAAAAAAACTAAAAAACAGCAACAAAATATACATTGACACACATTTCATATTCATTTTTTATTTTCACCTACCATATCATGCACAATAAAATAACAAGTACTAACTATACAATAATTTCTTTTGCATTGCCATCAAGATTATTATGAATTAGAATTTTAATATCCATTCTCTTGTGTAAAAAATTGTATTTTTTCAATTATTTATCCAAACACTACAACTTTAAAATAAGTACTTTTATAACTAAAAATCAACACAAAATAACTTATTTATAAGTTGCTATTAATAAAAGTCCTTCTACTTTAAGCTCTTTTTTCAAAAGAGTTTATTTAAGTTGTTAACCCCAATTGGACCTTAGTCTTAAGACCACAAATACATTTTTCACATTGTTTACGTGGTGGAATTTTGTTACAACAGAAAGGATAAATTTTCATGGTGAATAACATTTTTAGTTCTCTAACTAATTTGATTATGTTTCAAGATATTAGCGAAGCGTAAAAGTTATTAGTTAAGAATAACCATCTGGTACCAACAAAAATAACCATCCGCTATCATATGGAATCGAACATCCAACCTCTACTATTTGTTACTATTTACACACTACACCAAGACTCTTCTAAATAACTATTTGGGTGACAATAGAGATAACTATCTGTTAGCCTATAGAATCGAACATCCAACCTTTATTACTTGTAACTGACCACATACTCTACACCAAGACTATTACGAATAACCATCTGGGTATCAGTAAAAATAACCATCCGTTATCCTATTGAATCGAACATCCATATTAAAATACTTGCAACTGATCACACACTACACCCATATTATTCGAAATAACCATCTGGGTAACAAAAGAAATAACCATTCGCTTTCCTATTAAATCGAACATCCAATTTATAATACTTCTAACAAATCACACACACTACACCCAAATTATTCAAAATAACCAACTAGGTAACAATAGAAATAAACATCCGCTATCCTATTAAATCGAATATCCAGTTTAATATATTTGTAACTAATTATACACACCACACCAAGGCTATTACAAAATAACTATTTGGGTACCAAATAACCATTCTCTACGCTATTGAATCGAAACTGACTTTCTTTGCATATGTTGTATAAAAATCCTAAGCCAGCTTCAAATGCTCAAACCGCATTCCAACTCTTGGTATTTCATCTTCGGCAAGGCAACTATGATCCAGTAACTGCGAATCAGTTCAAAACATACATCATTCGATGAGCATGAGGATTAATGGTCGATTCAAATATACAGATCACGAAAAAACAGCAATATACTAGAGACCAAACCTCATCAACAAGATCCGTATCATCACTTCCAGTAATGTCCGTACATTCTATGACCTACAATCAAACATATACAAATTAATTAGATACCGTACTATTAAACAAGTTTCAAATAAAAAGATTTTATTAATACTTTTTCCAAAAATATCATTAAAAATTTATTACTATACATAACTTACAAGAAATAATAACAATGAAAAGTGTACTTATAAAAAATCTCACCTAATTAGGCAGGCTTATATTAAGTATTTATATAGAGCATGCATGGATTTGCTACATCTGAATCACACCTACACAATCTAAAACCAAGTCTATTTCTATGCTTTGAAAAGTCAAAAAGCTCATTATTTCTTCTTGGATGTGAATGATACATTCCCATTCTCCATTTTCGTTTCTTCAATTCCTTCCTTGTCAATTCTCTCTTATTTCTTCTTCTCCTTATTTGTTTATTAATTAATTTATTTTTTTTATAGTAGTAATCACTGTTGTATATATTATGGACTTGCTAATTGAAATTTTGGGACATTTGAGTACTATATTGTATCTTATGCACAACTGTACATATATTTTCTAACAATATTATATAACGTGAAAAAATAAAAAAGAATGCAAAAATAAAAAAACACATTTAGTGAGCATCCAAAATGAACAGCATCTCCACTTAGAGCATATATTTCCATATGTAAAGTGAGTTGTGACCAAATTTGTTTGTGCATGCATGGCATGGAAGCATAAGGATGAGAATTTAAAATAATCTAATGGCAACCATGTGGAATGTTTAAAACATACCTGAATTGGTAGTTTTATTCAATTCACTTAACTAAACATGATATGCATTTCTTAAATTACACTAATCAAATGACTAAATTTAAAATTTTAAACCAATTTTGTGTTTAAACAAAACTAATAATCAAGTGCCATGTCAAAACTCAATCTAAACATCATTAAAAATAGCATAATATTACACAATTTTGAATTATAATGCCTAAAGATAACAAAATTTAAGACAAATACTGACCAAACATAAGAATTAAACAAAAAGTTTCACTCAGGCATTTCATCGAGCATATGGTGTGTACAATATGTAAACAGAGATTTTAAACTCAATTTAAGCAGCAATCAATCCAGAAAAATCAGCCATCAAACATTTTGGAATGCAAAAAGTATCAATCCATTAATCTAAGTCTAATCTAAACACTAAAAGCAGAATTAAAAATTAGTTAAAATAAATAAACGAAAGAACACGAGCAGGAGGAAGCATGGAACCTGTGTTGGTGAAAGGGGAAGAATGGAAAGAGAGGGGTAGCAAAGGCGGTGTTGCAGCGGCACAGAGCTCAGCCGCTGTTGGGTTGCACTGGGGTTTCTCGCGCGGGGTTGGACTTTGCACAGAGACCAGGGGTAACGTACAGGAGATTGAGGAGAAATGGAGAAAAAGGGAAGAAAAAGAGAAGAGAGGAAAGAGAGAGGGGGTAGGCGACGGTGGTCGCCGGTGGTGATGGCGGTGGTGTCGAACGGAAGGTTGGGGCTGGGTTGAGAGTGCAGAAGAAAAAAGGGTCCACCAAGAGAGGGAAGAGATAAGGTGTGAAAGGATAGGAAACGTGTAACTATTTTCTACTAAAAAATCTGATATTTTAAATTTTGAAAAATAATTATTATAATTAAATTAATTACATCATTAATTAAATTTATGAGTAATTTACATTTGTAACCCTATTGTTCATATTGTTTACTAAAATTATTGTTCACCTATACTTTTTCTAAAAATATACTAAACAAGTATTTCACATTTCATAGCTCAGTTAAAAATAGAATAATTAATTTTTAAAGATTGACTGTTCAAAAAGACATATCAATTGTTCATAAGTCCTATTAAAAAATTGAATAACAGTTAAAAAATGTTATATACAAAGCTATCAACATTAAAATAAAAAGAGAACAACTAGGGAACCAAAATTATATCAGCCAAAAATTAGCCAAAATGTGTTTGGGTTCCATGAAAAATCGGGTTTTAGTTTGTGCTCCGTGATCTCAAGAGCGATTTTCAAACATATTATTCAAAAAGTGATTTTAATTAAACGGTTTTGTTTACTTTTTGGCTGGTCACATTTTGGTTCCATATACTTTTCCAAATAAAAAATATAGAAATCAAATTAATTAAAAACAAAATGAAATAACAATTTACTTATACTTTAACTAATAACTAAAATCACACTTATTCATTAATACTGACTATAAAAATATCTACCAAATTTTCAAAACTAAAACTAAAAATATAGAAATCAAATTAAATAAATAACATAACGTAATAAAAATTTAGTTCATAAAATAATGTAACTAAATGGTAAACCATACCTATCAAGTAACACTTACTAATAATACATTGTACCACCTAATATATATTACATCTATGAAAGTACCCTCACAATGACTATAAATATATGCTTATTTAACTTAAACTTAAAAATAATAATATTAACCTGAAAGTTGATTGCTCCAGCGATATGTCACGTTCAAACAGTTGATGCCCTCATCCCATGCATCTGCACGTGCCATAATCTCCGAGTACCTTGATAATATAATTAGAAAAAGCTAGAAGTGGAAGAAAAGTACAAGAAATAGATGAAAATAGAAGTCAAACGGCAGTAAAAATGAATTCTATATATAGACGTGCTTATCACTTATTTCGTTTACAGTGTAAATGAAATAAAAATGTGCGTAACTGGTTTATACTGTAAACGAGATACGCACATTCTTATTTCGTTTAAACGGTAAACGACATAAGACATAGAATTTAAATCGATAAAAAATCTATAAATTTTATATTTTCGTAATTAAAAGATTTATTTTATTTATTTAAAAAATCCCTCAATTATATAAGTTTATTATTATTTTTATTTTATATAGTTCATTAATATTATTTTTTGTATTACCAATTATTTTATTAATTTTAACTAGTCATGAGTTATATATATAGCTAGTGTATATTTAAAGTTATATATTTTGATAATTAATTATTCTGTAAATAATATAAAGATATATTGTGAATTTATTTTATTTAAATAATTTAAAAAATAATATTATATTATTATTACATAAATAATTGTAATGTTAATTATATTATAATTAACGTATACAAATTGCAATTAAGCATTAGTTATAATATTTTAATAATTAATTATTTTCTACAAATAATAAAAAATAATTTTGGAATTTTATTTTTTAAGATAAACATTTTAATCTAATATTATATTATTATAATTTAAATAATTGTATTGTTAATATTATTATTTTAATTTTTGTAAATATTATTATTAAGAAATCATTATAAAATTTTAATAATTATATATTCTACAATAATTAAAAATAATTACATAATTTTATTTTTTTAAAATAATTTTAAGTATAATATTTATTATATTATTATAATTTGTATATACTATAATTAATAAATAATTAGAATATTTTAATAATTAATTATTTTCTGCAATTAATTAAAAATATTTCGGAATTTTAGTTTTTTAAGATAATTTTAATTATAATATTATATTATTATACATTATATTATTATAACTTTGTAAATATTATAACTTAAAATTAATTATTTTTAGCAAATAATCAAAGATAATTTTGGAATTTTAATTATATATTATATTATTATAACTTAAATAATTGTAGTGTTAATAATATTATTTTAATTTGTAAATATTATAATTAATAAATTATTTTAACAATTATATATTCTACAAATAATTAAAAATAATTTCAAATTTTATTTTTTTAAAATAATGTTAATTATAGTATTATAATATTAAAACTTAAATAATTGTAATATAATATATTTTGTTAGTTTATAAATATTATAATATCTATTGATATGGCCGCCTTTAATACAAGCTATAACTCGGTATTATAGCCTTTCTCGCTAAGAATTATAACTGTCGTCCGTTATAAGCTCGGCCTTTCATGAGCCATAACTCGGTCAGATTAATACTCCTATCATAACCGACATTCAAACGGCATAATTAAATCGGTTATAATATCAGTCATTTTAGAATCCGACAATTAATGCCGAGAATGTAACGGACGAAGAATTCATCATATATAGCAAGGTAAAGCATTTCTTCTGGATGAAGTTCAAATAGGATGATATACTGACTTAAGCTTTGGAGTGCCTTTGCAGGTACACCCCCCTCTTCATTGCTCGTACACTCACGCCGTAGTAAAAAGAAAAGCTCGGACTCAAGTGTCAGACGTTCACCCTCCGAGGTAATAGCTCGGCCATCACCGGATAGTTGAAGCCGATCTATTTCATAGGCAAGATCATCTATGTTTAATGTTTGTTATGTTGTTTGTACGAGGCGAATAAAAACATTTTGCTCCAAAAATTTGATCCACCTGAGATATTTAATGAGATCGCATCTAATTTATTATGATCAATTAGGTTCTACCACGTCTCAAGGGTTAGGAAGATAAGAGAACATGCTTCATTACTTAGTTTTCTAGTCAAAAGGTGGAAGTTTGAGACTCACACTTTCTACTTTCTAGTAGGTGAGTACAAAGTAATACTAGAAGATGTGGCATAATTTATGGGCTTCCGAATGATATGGGGACGTCATTACTGAAAAGATAGATAGTAATAATTACTTCTTGGTCAATGAGTACATGGCAATTTTTGACAGAAAATCCGCTATATTTACTAACTCAAAACATTACATAAGGCTATGTTTGCAAATAAATTAAGGAACAACAACACCTACAGAACTCACCATCCTTAAGAACATCAACACCTACAGAAAAAAAAAAAAACAAATGGTCACTCATCAATCAATCCAAAATATAAATTAATTAAAGAAACATATCATTCAATCGCATATTTAAAAAATTTCAGTGCATGCATGATGTCAAAATCCAAATTACGCATAAAAGATGGAACATTAAAATGTTGATTGCCTGTGTGGCGAACCACTACATTTTGCATGGCTGTCTCATCACCAGCCTTGTCACCATTTTCGTTCTCGTCTTTGGCTTCGTAGTTAGTTTCGAAGTCCTCTTCACTATTACTGTTCATTTCTTCATATTCTTCAACTCTGTCATCTTCCATCTATGAGTCATGTTGAACCCCAGAAACAGCTATATGTTCAAATTCAATATACAACTCAATCTTCGGCACTTGCACTTGAGTTTGCTGATAAATATAAAATATCTGTTCATACTTACTTCGTCAATGATGGGCATAATGTCAAACTATATTAGGCCCTTAAATACGATAATGGAATTATTGTACAGAATATTGCTCATCCTCTTTAAGATATCACTTTCTATGCTTTGACAAAGACCATAATATAACTCTGCAAACGTTATAGTGCATGAAATAAAAAAAACGAATTCTCATACGCAAAGCTTACACCCTCATGTATATTTTGTATAATTTTATCGTTTATAATACACCAACATATTTATACTACCCTTCATCACACCACCACCACACTAAAACAGTTCTTTTCTCACAATGAGTTAAAATGATTACAAGCTTCGTATTTATAGGTAAAATTTTCGGGTAAGAGAATGATCATTCAACAAACAGATCACGTGTTGCATTAACAACCATTCTCCATGCGCAACACACATTCTTTGTGTTGATGCCCGCTTCTCGCGTGTTAAAACTCTGATTCTTGCATTCTAGGCCAACACGCTACCTGCATGTTGGGTCTATATGTCTGCCACCTCCATACACCTGCAATTACACTTGATTAACCCATTTTAACAAAAAAAACCTCACTTTTTTTATATTAAAAAAATGAGCCAATAAATTTGACCATAACTAAATTAATTTTTAGATATTCCATGAAAATTATTTTTGTTGCAATATGGTATACTAATTTAAATAAAGGTTAACTACCAATTCGGTACTCAAAAGATTCATCCGTTATCTAAAAGGTCTGTAAAAAATATTATCAACAAAACAGTCTTTGAATGATTTGAAAATATGACAAAAAGAACCAATAAATATTATATTTTTTGTAAGTAACAAAAATTTTTATATTTAACAAATTTTCATATTTTTTGTGATAACATTTGAATAAATATTTAGAAAATACAAAAAAAAGGAACAAAATTTAATCTCTAATTTTTTTATTTTTCAAAAAAATATGGTTATTCATAATAATTTTTTAAGAAATTCAATTGACAAAAATTAACAAATTTTAAGAATAAAAATATCTTATTTTTTTAATAATGATTGTAAAAATTTACTTTAAAATTTGATCTTTAAGATTGTTTTTTATAATATATATTTAATATTTAGTATTTTTTGTCGTATTTTATATCTCTCAGGAATTTATTTACTATTAATATCTTTTAGAATTTGTTTTATTAACTATGTAAATTTTTAAATACTATTTTGATAGTTTATTCCTTAAATAAATTTCGCTTGCCAAAAAAAAAGATAGAGTGGCCGTTAGGAAATAAAGTGGAAAAATGAGAGGTTAGTTTGAGAAGATGTGATGCACGTGATACGGGCATAGGATAAGATATAGGATCGATTATCATCATAGGAAGGCGAAGGCCGAAGGTGGCGAACAAAACAATGAGGAAGGAATATGCATGGCACGTGACCGCACTTATGGAACCCTCTTCCATAGTTCCATTTCTTCCAAATCCCAATCACAATAATGAATAATCATCATCATAGTGCTTTATACCATCATCTTTCTTTCATCAAAATCGTTTCATGAGCTGTGCCAAAAAAGTTGTTTACTCGTAAGTTTATTAAACTCGTTGATATTTTAATTGGAATGACTTCTTTTTTATGTTATATGGTAATATGGTATGGACCTAACATTCAAAGAGGAAAGGAGAAAAAGGGGGTGTATAACTGATATAACGGCATTGCGAAGGACAAGAAATAGAAGATGGAGAGAGAAAAGAAATTATAGTAGTAACGGCATGAATGAGAAGAAAGGCATGCACGCGCACCAAAAGGAGAGTGGAAGTAGATTCTAACAATGCTTAATGGATCCCTTTTGCATAGTACTGTGCTCCCCACGCATATGATAGAAATCCGCGCACATGTGGCGCGTGGCATAAAAACAGGATTGCCTTTGCAAGAAATCAGCTGCGGTATGTATAATTGCATACCTAGTTTATTTATGTCACCAAGGTAGAGAAAATCGAAATTTTACGTGAAATCGAAAAAATAAATTAGGTACGTAAAACGTAAAATCTTAACAAGATTTAAATCGTAAAATCGTCAGACCTAGTATAAATTTCATAAAATCGATTAACTCATTTAAAATCGTAATATCGGAAGATTTTAAGAGTTAAATCGAGATTCTAGCTACTATGTATGTCACCACTCACCAGTCAAATAATACATCTATATTAAGCTATTATACGCCCAAATTATAATTATAAATAATTAATAGAATTGTTAAATTAAAATATTAAATACTCCTCCTTAACCGTTTCAATTCGCACCACATGCAACAAAAGAAAGCATTTAATATGGATGGATTAGAGGGTAGTAGTGTGGTCCTGCCGTCCTGCAGTCCTGCTACAAAAAGATCACTCATATAAAGAGAGTTGCACACACACTTTATGATCCTAACTCCAAAGTTGAATGATAACGAAAACAACTAAGTGGGTCAAAGTTACTTAAAAAGAAGGCGTTTGACCAAATATTAACACCACAACTAGACAAAACAGCAACTTAAAAGGGCATTATGGAAGCCACGTACATCAATCAAATGAAGGAAAAGCAGATTGTCTTAATGCTACTGAACAATTATTTTTTGTTCAAATGGATTGGACAGTCCCAATCCTAAGTATTACAAAGTTACCCACACTACACTCGTACACAATACTTAAGGTTTCATCTACTACCAAGTCTCGAACCTAGATGCACTTGTTGTAAGGTATACATCATAACCACTAGACAATGCTACATAACAATTTGAGATAGGTTTGTATCTAATTTCTTGGGCTTCTCTGCATGAGCCCTGTTTTGGGATAAAGCCAACACCAAAAGGGTGGGCCAATGAGGTTTTTTGAGGTACCTTTCTTTATAGCTTAAAAAAGACGTCAATAATTATTAAGCTGATTAGTGTGTAGTATAATAATAATTAGAGAATAAAAAGGGACAACCTAATTTGCATTCTACGTACATAACTACGTTTACGTATCCCATTAACTATGTGGTCCATTCTCTCCCAGCTGGTTTTGGTGACCATCGCTGTGCCTTGTCAAAGTGTGTCACACTCTACAACCCATGTTAGATTATGCCCCCACAAGACTATATATTATTGAACATCTGCATTTCGAATAATAGCATTACAACCTTTAATCTAGACACTTCTTTGTTAACGTATATGGATCACGACCACACGAGTGCCACACTTGATCAAGAAAAGAAGGGAACATAGCTTGTTCATAGAAGGTAAAATAAAGCGAAAGGACAAATGCTGCCTAACAATGTTCATAACAAAAGATGCGTAAGTCTCTACCCTCCAGCACCAAATCTTGATACAATTTGCAATTTTTCTGCTAATAATTGAGCAATGTTCTCTTTCAATGTCACAATTCAAAAGAACATGGGTTTGGTATTGAAGGGGGAGCGCAATTGACACATCAAACTTCTAGTGCTGTTATATATCATGCCAGCACTTTTCACTGGTGAACATAACTAAAAAAGTGAACAGTTGTAAACCTCAGCATCACACAAAATTCTCAAGCCAATTTACAGATTTTTATTATTGGATATTATGAATCAAAATTTACAAACAAATAAAAAGGTTCCCCTTACATACAGGGGAAACAAAGAAAAAAAGAGATTTTTTTTGGGTGTTGGGGGGGGAAGGGATGGAGAGAGCAGAGCACTATCCAATTCTCAATTATGTTGAACAATCTATTGAAGGAAAAAATCTGGTTTAAGTAAACTCCCGATGAGGTTGAGAATGTTAATCAAGTTCCAGCACCACTTTACCTGGAATCAACTTCTTGTCTTTGGCCTCATGAGCCTCCCTTACTTGTGTTATGGGATATGTTTTATCAACAGGTATCTTCAACTTTCCAGCTTCACATAGCTTTCGAATCTCAATTAGACCTTCTATGTCAGCCCTCATGTATGTCCATGAGTAATCTGCATCATAAAAAAAGGGGAGGTATTAACTATACATATTAAACATAAACTTCATACTTCGCAGCATTTGTAAATATTGGTTAAAAAACAGCATCGAAATAAACCCTAACCCTAACTATGAACATCCAGCGGAATCAATAGAGTTAATTATATCATATCAGTGGATATCAGCATGAATACTAAACTATTAACGGCAGAGCTGGGAAGTCCAAATGTACTGCCAGAATTAGATAAACCAAACATCCTAGTAGGGAGAGCACCTCCTCCGGAAGAGTGATTCTTGGGTAAGGCTCATTTATTAAATGAAAAATCAGCCATGTTTAAGCTTGATCATATTTGAGTTAGTAGCTCTTGAGCCATTTTTCAATAAGTGTGTGTTGGTTTCTATAATTGTACTAAACTCTAATATTCTTTCGTTATTATGTAACTTTAGTAAGATAGTGTACGTTCATAGTATTGATATGTAAATTATATCATAGATTGTTTCCTTACAGACAAGAGGCTCAATTTATGTCTAAGTAGAGAAGCTCGTAAACTTTTAATCAGTTGAGATTGAGCCTTAAGGATTGTTTGTAAAGGAAGCCATAAAACTAAATTTAGTTCCAACAAGCTAAGCTCGGGCAGCACTCACATTTAACCCTACTTGTGAGTTATCCAATGGTGAGGCGAGTATAATGGGCCCCTGTCCCTGCTTAAATTTCCCCTCTATTATCTGTTAATGTTATTTAAGTTCTCAAGCCACCTTGACCTAAGAACACTTAGCAACATACATGATTCCACTTTTCCTCTATTTCTCAGGACAATCTAACACTGTTAAAGGGAAAACAGAAATTGCATAGCAAAAAAGTGGCATACATGATGTTAAAGCAAAAGAAGGAAATGCACCACGGGCATTTTTTTACCTATTCCATGAGAGTATCGGTATCGAATCTGTTTTTGTAACTCGGCAACTTTAGCTGCAGGAAGCCCGATTGCCAGTCCAAACCGATCAGCCAAAGATGCTGCCTCACCCTTCAAGGAAAGAAAAGAAAGGTTGAAGCACAGCTATTGCTTTCAAAGGGAAAAAATCTAGAAGATTATTCTTGAGTGACCATTTATCATTAACTTTAATCACCTACCTGAAGTGTCATGTAGTGCCCACCTTGCTTCAGAAAATTAATGCCCATCCTTTCTGTCTCTGGCACACCAATCGTGTCCAAAACAGCATCGAACTTCCCCTTTATAGCTACTTCCACATCCTGTCACTCAAGATGAGATTCAAGACAAACCAGGTCTTAAACAAGATGTTTGGCATCAAGAAAGCATACATTCAAAGATCAAATTATCTGATTTGGGGTTGATTGTATTTTCATAACTTGCTGGATGATCATATTATATAGTTATTAGCTTTACTAACCTGCTACTTATATAACATAGTCCACCTATTTTACATGTATGTATGGGTTGTATTTGGGTTTGGGGTTTATGTTAATCACGTCTTACTAAGTTTTATTCATCCAGCAAGTTTCCCTTATGGACTAACAGTATCAAAATACTTATGGGATTCAGGATTTTGTTCCATTTACTTGATGTATTACATCAGGATAAGGGCTTAGAAATAATTGTTGCTACATTAAAAGTGCAGTTAAACAATTGCACTAAAATAAATTAGCTGATTTCAATGATGAACCACCATCTCTCTCAGGTCCTCACTATCCCACTTATCATAATTTCACATTATAAGAATAAATAGTTGATATTCACAGTGCATACACACAACATAATCATTCTTTTGCCACATTTGATAGGTATCGCCTCTCAATATCAATTGTTTTTACCTTTCTTACTGTTGCCTTATTTTTCCTGTAAATCAGTATGGCAAGTTTAATTTACTTCCAATTCATGAAATTTTCTTCCAGAAATCAGAACAAAGAATTTGAGTAACATTTTCTGTCATAATTGAAATATCTGAACATGGCAAGTAATATGATCCAAAAAAGATTCATAACCACCTCAGTAATATAGTCAACAGCCTGCTCAGCACCAGCTGCTGATAGTCGCTCAATGCTTTGACCTCCACAAGTGGTTGCAACATGACAACCAGTAGCTACTGCAATCTGAATTGCAGCAAAACCTACTGCTCCTCCACCTCCCACTACTAATATCCTTTGTCTGTTGAGGTAAACTAAAGGATATTAGTGAGTAAAAAAAAAAGAGGTTTCAGCAAGATGAATTTAGAGGGTATAAGATGAAAACTTAAATTCATCCAATTGAAATCATACCCTTCAGTTATTCTGGCAGTACTTTTTAGAGCACGCCAAGCCGTTAGTGCAGCAAAAGGTATTGCACTTGCTTCCTATAAGATAAAAAATATCGGCAAACATGCTTTCAATTTTTATATCTCTCGGTTAGGAAGGACAAAAAGGTTTCCAAGAAATAAGAAAATTTTGGATGATATGTGGCTCACATTTTGAACAGATCAACATGACAGATAAAGAAGTTGGATATGTTTCCTGATTAACATAGTCTACAAGAAGTCCTAAAGAAACTAAATTTGATGTGAATTGAGCCTATAAAGCATGCAAATGTTTCATAATCTATAGGACAGGCCAGCACATTTTCAGATGTTTCCTTCTAGCTGCAGATCTTAAAATAATTATGTTTTTCAGTGTAATACCATTTTCATATTCAAAATTCAGTTATGATTAAGTCTTGATCATAATATAAGCCAATCACTGTTGCCGAACCTTAGTACACATTGACTAATAGACATAGTAAAACATATTTGGCCACTTACACATCAAAAATTCATTCTTTAATAAGCGACCAAATTATTTACACTCAGTCTTTCCAAACACACTTCTACTATCAAATTCCCTACACCAAATATTGTGTTTCAAATTAATTTAGGCCCAAGATCCATCAAATCAATAGGCCACACATAGCTGATGGAAAAAGGAAGAACAATAAAATTTCCAAATAAAGCTTGGGACCAAAACAGAAACAAGAGAGCTCCAAATATCACATTCAACAAGACTAATTTCTGATTTTTGTCAATGGCACATGAAATCACAACTTGCATTTAAAATCAACATTCCCTGCTAAAGACACTTACCACATGCGAAAGTGAACTAGGCTTTGGAGTAATCTCATCTTCAGGTAGAATAGCATAATCAGTATAAGTACCCCTCACAGCAGTTGGATGCAAAGCCCCAAAAACCTCCTGTCCGATGCTCACCGACCTCACCGAAGCTCCAACGGCTGCAACCTCGCCGCTGACGTCGCGGCCCAAGATGATAGGCAAGAGCGGCTCAAAAAGGGAACGCCCATAGCCAGAACGCATCTGAGCCAAAACAAACTCGATTCAGCATTTTCCAAAACATCCACATTGTTCAATAGAAAGAAACGAGCTGGAAAATTAAAGTCAATGAATCCGGAACAGGGTCAATGCAAGAATCGAATCTCCACAAATTAGAGATGCAAGTATACAAGACAAGAATGGAGTAAAATCCAAATTTAGAAACGAATGATTGAAGAAATGGAGGAATAAAGGAATCTGAAATTGGCATCTACTCTAAGAAATAGAGAGAGAGAAAGAGTGAGTGAGTGAGTATAACTGACGCGAGTGTCCAAGGGGTTGATGGAAACGGCGCGAGAGCGAACGAGAACTTCGTTGGGCTTCAAGGGAGGGACTTGGACGTTGGGGTGCAGTTGCAGAACCTCGGGACCGCCGAATGAGGGAACAAGAACGGCGCGGCAAGTGGAGTAGCAGCTGCGATTATGATTGGAAGCAGCGCTAGCAGAGTGTGTGAGAGTGATTGCAATTCTTGTCGGGATCCTCATTTTGTTGATTCAATTGGTGGGGTTTACGGAGGGGTTTTGGGAAATTAGGGATTGTAGAAGAATTATAACGAGTGAATTGAAATTGAAATTTGGTGTGTGTGGTGTGTGCATGTGCATGAGAGAGAAGAGGGGAACGTGTCCGTGTTAGGCTCCGCACAGCATCACACAGAAGCAGAGAGAGAGAGAGAAGGGGAGGTTGGGTGGTGGATTTGGTTTGCTGACGTAGCTGTTGCTGTTTAAACGGTTAATGATGGATCGTTATTCATCTCCTGATCCTTCATAATCATGTTATTACACATGCATTAAATATTGAAAAACATCTAGTGTTAATAGGGATGCCCATTTAATTTTAATGATACGTGATATTTTTTTTTTTTAATATAGATGGCTCAATTTTTTATTTTTATAAAGTTTGAAAAGGCTCAATTTTGTTATAATATAGATGACGGCCAAACCATTCCTCCAATTAAGTTTATTTGAAGGTAGAAACTCAGGTGCAGTCAACTTCATGTGAAGTTGATATTTGAAAGCTGTTAGATGAAAATTTAGTCAAATCAGTCAAATCATTTAATGGCTCTCAGTATCAACTTCACATGAAGTCGACTTTACTTGAGTTTTTCACCTTATTTGAATAGTATAAAATTTTAATATAGACGGTGCTATTTTTTTTAAATTAAAAAAAAATTGTACGAGTATAAATAGAAGTAGAGTCTAAGGCATATAACACACTATCAATAATAATTTTCACTCTCTTTATATTGCTGTAAAAACATTTTTCTCTCTTTTATGTATACGTTACTATATATATTAATAATATATCAAGGTTCTGAAAACCAGTTTGGACCGGCCGGTCGAACCGGTTGAACCGTAAATCGCACAGAAAAGCGATTTGGGTAAACAGTGAAACTGGAGAATTTGAAAATCGGAATTGAACCGGTGAACCGGTCGATCGAATCGAACCGTGACCTGGCCGATTTTTTGGCTGCGCAGTCAAACGTTGCCGTTTCAGCCCTAAATCCCTAATTCGATCCTGATTCCTGAATTCCCCTTCTCAGTTCTCATCGAGCTTCCAGCTTCCAGAACCAGAAGTGAGAACGCCTCTCTCAGACTGTCACACGACAGGGGTTCTCATCGAGCTCGTCGTCCGGTCGTCCCTCACCTCCGTCGTCATTCCTTCGAATAGCCACCGCCTCGTGCTCGCTCACTTCCCCTCCATCGCGCAGCAGCGATTGCAACCTTCAAAGCCTTTGTCGCGCAAGCTTCGAAGCCTCCATTGCGCAGAAGCCATCGCAACCTTCGAAGCCACCTTCCGTGGAAGTCATTCACCGTCGCAAGTTCCTGGAGCCAGCTTGGAGATTCGCACAGCCCTTTCCGTCGCGAAGTCAGCCATGGAAATCGCAGCCACCGCCACCACTCCTTGCCGTTGCGCAGTGTCTTCCCACTGACGCCAGCCCTGTTTGACCCTTCCACCCCAGCCACTGTCCCTATCGTCGCTAGCTCTACATTCTTCCCTGTTTTTCACTAACCTTAGGTATAAATCCAATTTGTTGTAATAATAATTGTTGAAGCATGACGAATTATTGGTTTTAAACCTTGCTGTTGATTGTTTAAAGCATGACACCGAGCACAGGCTGTGATAGCTGCAGATAGTTGGGCTGCAGAATTTTTTTGTGGATCCCAGGAATCCGTATTTCTTCCTTGGTATTGCTGTGGTAGACAACGATGTGGTAGTCTTTGCGAATATGTTCAATATAGATAAATTCACTATATTTAAACAAATATTGTTTACAAGCCTTATCACAGGTTGTTGATTAATTTTTTGGTGCTGGTTGGTGATTAATTCTTTGGTGCTGATTGCTTAAAGTATTATTAACTATTAAGTGATTAATTGTTGAAACTGGTTGCTTAAAGCATGATTAAATGATTAATTTTTTGGTGCTGATTGCTTGAATTGTTAAATGATTAATTGTTGAAGCTGATTGTTTGATGCATGATTAATTGTTATAGTAGTGCCTCAATATATATATAATCTAGCTAGCTTCTTCTTTTGCACTTAGCAGAGGAGGAGTTTGTTTTATCAGAAAAATGAAAGCCTAGTGACCAAATATGGGGTATTTATAAAATTGAAAAAACAGGCCTTTCATCCAACAAGATGCTTTTTTGCATCTGAAACTATATATATTAATATACTTAGATATATCTTTAAATGATTAATTTTTAGTGCTGATTGCTTGAAGCATTGTTAAATGATTAATTGTTGAAGCTGATTGCTTGAAGCATGATTAATTCTTATAGTTTATTGTTGAAACCTTGATAATTGATTAGTTGTTGGGTGCTAAACCTTGTTGTTGAGGCATTAATTAGTTGATTAGTTGTTGGATTGTATTGTTATTGGATTGCTGATAATTTTTAGGTATGGATGATAGTATCAACCAAGAATTACCTAGGAATAATAATTATATTAGACTATAATTATGTTTTAATGTGTTTATTTATATTTTATATTATTTTATTATAAAATAATTTTTTTGGTTCAACTACGGTTGAACCTATAAACCAGTAACTAGAGCGATTCGATGACCGGTTCGATTTTCAGAACCTTGTATATATATATATATATATATATGAATTATTTTTATTATATTGAGATATTAATTGTGGTGAATATTAATAATAAAATCTTTTATTTATATTTTTTATTTTATATTTATTTCCTCTTCATTATTTATTTATTTCACAACACGTTATCAGCACGAGATTCTGATCAAATTAAGAAGACTCAGGTAATAAATTTTTATTATGTCAAAACTTTCTCATCTTGAATTTAATGCTCTTGATATATCTGAAAACAACTATTTATCATAGATACTAGATGATGAAATCCATCTTGATTCAATGGATATTGGAGATACCATTAAGGTTGAAAATAATGCATCCCAGAAGGATAAAATCAAAGCCATGATCTTCCTTCATCGTCATCTTGACGAATGATTGAAAAATGAATATCTCACACTGAAAGATCCCGCAGATCTGTAAAAAACCTTGAAGAAAGGTATAATCATCAAAAGACAGTGATACTTCCTCAAGCCTGATATGAGTGGACGCACTTACGTCTACAGGATTTTAAATCCATAAATGAATACAATTCAACAACGTTCCGAATTACCTCACGAATGAAATTATATGGAGAAAAGATAACTGATAATGACATGTTAGAGAAAATTTTCTCGACCTTCCATACCTGGAATGTGCTCCTGCAGCAGCAGTATCGAGAAAAAAATTAAAAAATATTCTGAGCTGATTTCTTGTCTTCTTGTTGTTGAACGCAACAATGAGTTGCTTTTAAAAAATCATGAAGCGCGCCCAGCTAGCATCGTCCCATTTCCTGAAGCAAATGCGGTAAATCATTACCCCAGAAGAGGTAAATGACAAGATTTTGGTAACAAGAAAAATTATGGAAGGAAGAAAAATTATGTTCACAAGAAATAATCTCACCAGAAGTGGGATAAAGAAACAAACAATGAGTAAAATAAATCAACAGAGGATAAATATTTTTTGTTGTGGTGGAAAGGGCCATTGGTCGCGTACCTGTTGTACCCCAAGGCACCTATTCGTTCTTTATCAAGCATATTTGAAAAAGGACGACAAAAGAAAGAAGACGAAGTTTGTTTCAAAGGATGTTGCTGAAAATTACAATACTCATTATGAAGTATCCGATTTCTTTGAGGATCCTGAAGGAAATATTGGTCATTTGATCAATAATGAAATAGTTTAATATGTGGATTTGTTAAAGTAATCATGTAAATAAATAATGTAAAAAATTTCTTGTTAAGTTTTATTTTCAATGTATTTAAATTTCAAGTATGATGTATATAAATAATGTTTAATAAAATATTAATGTTTATGTTTAAGAATTTTAAAATTATTAAATGTGTCAAGATTTAAAATAATAATAATAATAACAATGATAAAATTTTTAGTATATGACACTATTTTTATGTACAATGTTTCTTAGAAAAATAATTTCAATCAGGAATACAATTTTACTGTGCATGTACTACTACTTATTTTTTTATTATTATTTGTCTTTGAAGAAAATGGCAAGGATATATAATGAAAATGTTTGCCTTGCGGATAGTGCAAATTCGCATACCATTCTCAAAAGTAATATATATTTTACTCATCTTGTACAAAAAAAAGA
Source organism: Arachis ipaensis (assembly GCF_059453495.1). Lineage (NCBI taxonomy): Eukaryota > Viridiplantae > Streptophyta > Magnoliopsida > Fabales > Fabaceae > Arachis > Arachis ipaensis. The sequence goes on from NC_142443.1 coordinate 28,047,100, forward strand.
ATATGTTAATATTATTATTGCCTCAAACAATGTGATAAAAGGCTCTAGAAGAGTTATAATTTTATTTTTCGGAGGAACAAAATTCATAATAAATAATGCACTATTGTCTACCAAGTATCTAAGAAACTTGTTGAGTTTTAAAGATATTCGCCGGAATGGATATCATATTGAAACAATGGATGAGGAAAATCATGAGTACTTATGTATCATAACTCATGATTCCAAAAAAAAAAGTTATATTAGAAAAGTTATCCTCACTTTCATCTGGATTATATTATACTAAAATTAGTACAATTGAATCACATGCCATTGTAAACTCAAAGTTTACTAGCCCAAATGAATTTATAAATAGGCATGATCGATTGGGTCATTCGGGAACAATCATGATGCGGAGAATTATTGAAAACTCCCATGGACATTCACTAAAGAACCAAAAGATTCTTAAATCTAGTGAATTATGTTGTGCTGCATGTTTTCAAGAAAAACTAATTTTAAGGCCATTACCAGTAAAGATTGGATTTGAGTCCCCTAAATTCCTAAAAAGGATTCAAGGTGATATATGTGGACCTATTCATCCACAATGTGGATCTTTTAGATATTTTAGGGTCCTAATAGATGCATCTTTGATATGGTCACATGAGTACTTATTATCTTCTCGCAACATGGTGTTTGCAAGATTACTTGCTCAAATGATTCGATTAAAAGCACAGTTTCCAAAAAATCCAATTAAAGCAATTCATCTTGATAATGCTGGTGAATTTACTTTCTAAACCTTTGATGCTTATTGTTTGGCTAATGGAATAAGCATTGAACATCTAGTAGCTAATGTTCACACACAAAATAGGTTAGCATAATCACTTATTAAACGCCTCCAATCAATTGCTAGACCCTTACTTATTAGAACAAATCTCCCAACCTCGACTTAGGGGCATGCTATTTTACATGCCGCGATACTTATTCGTTTGAGACCAACAAGTTATCATCAGTTCTCTCCTATGCAATTAGCTTTTGGCCAGTAGCCAAATATTTTCTATTTAAGAATATTCGAGTGTGTGATATATATTTCCATTGCACCACCTTCTCGCACCAAAATGGGACCCAAAAAATTTAGGGATATATGTTGGATATGATTCTCCCTCTATAGTGAGGTATATTGAGATACAAACTAAAGATATATTTAAAGCCCAAGTTGTGAATTGTCATTTTGATGAATCAAAATTTCCAACATTAGGAGGAGAGAATAAGCTTTATGAAAAAGAACTTAATTGGAATGCATCATCCTTGATGCATTTATATCTTCGATTAGGGCAATGTGAACTAGAAGTTCAAAAGATTATACATTTGCAAAGAATAATAAATGAATTGCCTGATGCATTTTCTGATATGAAAAGGATAACTAAATCCTATATACCAGTTGAAAATGCTCCAATTCGAATTGATGTCCCAGTCGGACAAATGGCCACTGAAACAAATTCACGTCAGAAGCGTGGTAGGTTTGTCGGTTCCAAAGACAAAAATTTTCGAAAAGGAAAAGAGGTATATACTATTCCTGTTGAAAAAGATAAAGACATAGTAAAGAGCCCTGTAGTTGTCCAAAATTCTGATATAGTTTTGATGCCAGAAGACATTCAGGTACCTGAAAATACTAAAAATTGTGAAAATTATGAGATCTCAATAAATTATGTCTTTACAGGAGAAAAATGGGACCGAAATAAGACAATTGTCGATGAAATATTTGCATATAATGTGGCATTAAATATCATCCATGAAAGTAAGGATCTTGAGCCAAGAACAGTCAAAGAATGTCGACAAATAAATGATTGGCCAAAATGGAAAGAAGCTATGAAAGCTGAGTTAGACTCACTTGCAAAACGTGAAGTCTTTGGACCTGTAGTCCATACACCAGAAGATATAAAACCTATTGGATACAAATGGGTATTTGTAAGAAAACAAAATGAGAAGAATGAAGTTGTACACTACAAAGCTCGACTTGTGGCGCAAGGTTTTTCACAAAGGCCCAGTATAGATTATGAAGAAACATATTCTCCTATAGTAGATGCAATAACATTGCGTTATTTGGTCAGTTTATCTGCATACCATAAACTACATATACATCTAATGATGTGGTAACAACCTATTTATACGGAACATTAGATCGTGATATCTATATAAAAATCCATGAAGGACTAAAGATATCTAAACAATCAAATGAATATTCGCAGGGGGTATACGTTATCAGCACGACGCTCTGATCAAAATTTAGGAAGACACATGTAATAAATTTACATATATTCTTTCATCTTGAATTTAATGCTCTTAATATATTTGGAGATAACTACTTATCATGAATATTAGATGTTAAAATCCATCTTGTTTCAACAAATTTTAGAGATATCATTAAAGCTGATAATAAAACATTTCTAAAGAATAAAGTTAAAGTCATGATCTTCCTTCATCGTCATCTTGATGAAAGACTAAAAAATGAGTATCTCACATTAAAAGATCCTATAGATCTTTGGAAGAACATTGAAAAAAGGTATAATCATCAAATAACAGTGATACTTCCTCAAGCTTAATATGAATGGACACATTTGTATCTACAGAATTTTAAATTCATAAATGAATACGATTTAGCCATGTTCCAAATTACCTCATGAACGAAATTATGTGGGAAAAATATATTATAATGACATGTTAGAAAAAACTTTCTCGGCTTTCTATGCCTCAAAAGTGCTCTTGCAATAGACACCTGCAATATCGAGAAAAAGAATTTAAAAAATATTCAGATTAAATTTTTTGTGCTCTTGTTGCTAAATGAAATAATGAATTACTTTTAATAAATCATGATGCACGCACAGTTGGCGCCGGCCTATTTCCTGAAGTAAATGCGGCAAATTATAACCACATAAGAGGTAAATGACAAGACTTTGGTAAGAAGAAAAATTATGGGAGGAAGAAAAATTATTTTCACAAGAAATGATCTCACCAAAAGTGGGATAAAGAAAAAAATAATGAGCAAAATAAATTAATAGACAATAAATATTTCCGTTGCGGTGGAAAACGTCATCCGTCACGTATCTGTCGTACCCAAGACACTTAGTCGATTTTTATCAAGAATCTTTAAAGAAATATGACAAATGAGAGGAGACAAATTTTGTTTCAAAGGATGTTGCTGAAAAGTATACCACTAATTATAAAGTATCTGATTTCTTTGAGAATCTTGAAGAAAATATTGGCCATTTAATTAATGATTAAAAAAGTTTAATATTTGAATTCGTTAAGTACTTATGTCATAAAATAATATAAAAAACTTGTTAAGTTTTTTCTTAGACATTTGAGTTTCAAGTATGATGTATATAAATAATGTTCAATAAAATATTAATATTTATGTTTAAAAAATTTTAAAAAATCATTAAATATGTCACAAATTATAAAATAATAATAATAATAATAATAATAATAATAATAATAATATTTTTAGTATATGATACTATTCTTTTGTATAGTGTTACTTAAACAAACAGTTCCATTCAAGAATACAATTTTACTGTGCATACACCTTTACTTATTTTGTGATCTTATTATTATTATTATTTGTCTTTAAAAAAAATAGCAATGACATATAATAAAGATATTTGCCTTGTAAATAGTGCAAGTTCGCGTACTATTATCAAAAATAATATATATTTTATTTATCTTGTACCAAAAGAAGAAGGTGTTAATACCATTATTGGCTTAGGCAATGTGATAGAAGGTTTCGGAAGAGCTATAATTTTATTTTTCGAAGGAATAAAATTCATAATTGTCTATTAAATCTCTAAGGTAGCGTTTGTTTTGAGGTACTGAGACAGAGACGGAGAGGCTGAGACTCAGTATCGTGTTTGTTAGTTCAGAGACTGGTACTAAAATTTCTGTCTCTGTCTCTAAAATTTCAGTATTTCAGTACCTCCAAAAAGTAGGGACACAGGAGACTGAAATTTTTAGAGATAGAGACTGAAACTTTAATAACATTTTATATCTAAAATACTTTCATTTTAATTAATTAATTCCAATTTTACCCTTTGTGCAAATTAAATTAGAGTTTCATTCTTGTTTCAATTCCTGTCTCCCATTTTACACCAAACAGAATACTGAGATTTATTTCAATCCATGTCTCTTAGTCTCTGTCTCTCAGTCTCAGTCTTTCCGTCTCTGTCTTTTCACCAAACGCTACCTAAGGAACTTGTTGAGTTTTAAAGATATTCTCCAAAATAGATATTAAATTGAAACAATGAATGAGAAAAATTATGAGTACTTATATATCACAATTCATTATTCAAATAAAAAAAATTATATTAGAAAAGTTATCCTCACTTTCTTTTGGGTTATAGTACATGTTATCTAGATTATTTTTTTATTAATTTAATATTGATGGTAATTAATTATAGTAGGAGTACATAAAGTTAACCAAAAAATAATTTTTAGTTTTCTGTTTTCATTAATTTGAAATTTTCAAAATGAGAAGAACCAATTTTTTTCTCTCTCAACTTTCACTCTTTCTCCTAACATCGCAGCTTGAATAGATTAAGACACGAGATTTTTTTTATGGTGCGGTGAGCGTGGAGAGCAACAAGTTGTAAATCGAATTAAAAACTTATGAATTGCCAATAGTTGCCAATGACGTCGTTTTCTCTCTTTCCCTTGTTTTTTTTCCGACATTTTCTTTTCCACTTTCTTACCTCTTCCTTCAAACTCATATGAATCCTTATTACTTTTTGATTCATTAATTTCTCAAAATGACGGACATAGTAAATAGATCCTTGGGTGGTAGTTTTGACAACCAGAGCAATGCCAATCTCCTCTATCAACTAACGAATCTTCAATCTCAAATTTCAAAGAGCAACAAATCCGATTTAAGATCAATCAAAGCCTTATTTTTTCCACCTTAAAAAAATCCAAGTAATAGAGGTCTTGGAGCTACAATAGCATGCTCTCATTGCAACAAGCAAGGTCATACAGAAAATGTGTGCTATAAGAAGTATGGGTACTCCTCCCGTTTTCAGCAACAGTAGCAACATAACACCACAATCGATCACGTGATTACTGAAGAGCATGATGATATACTCAGTGACAAACAATCCCAGCTCAATTGTCTCCAAGAGAACACTGAAACATCAAGATCTGAGTTCAATCCAGAACAAAGATTTGCCTTGTTAGATTTGATCAAAGACGAAAGTGTGCAGCAACAATCTCACAACGCAAACCAAATTTTGACTAATTTCATTTGATCTTCACTCCAGGTATAACCAATGCATTATATTTGAATGCAAGAATTATGAGCATTATCACTCCAAAATTTGCACTATGGGTCACTGACTCTGGTGTAACAGATCATGTGACTTTTGATTTAAAAGATTTTGTAAACTTTCAAAATATTGCACAAATCAATGTGATATTGCCAAATGAGACTAAAACTATTAGCACCATCATTGGCATGATCACGTTCTCTAAAAATTTTTTTTCAAAAATATTTTGTACATTTTCTCTTTTGATTTCAAATTGATCTCTGTATCAAAATTAACCTCAAACTTACATTGTAAACTGTTAATGGATGATAAATATTGTGAGATACAAGATCAATCCACATCGAAGATGATTAACATTGCTAAGTGTAGAGAAGGGTTATATATAATGAGTAGAGAACTAGAATTCTCTCACTTTTCCCTCCTCCAACAAATCAAACTTTATTGGTGATAACTACGACTACTACTCATCCCACAACACCTTCACACACACTGAGCACAAAAACTTTTGGCATCTTAAATTAGGACACATACCTATGCATAAACTGATTTTACTAAAGAAATATTATCCTTTTATAGATTGTATTATTTGAAAACTTTCTTGTGACTCATGTCATTTTGTAAAATAAAAAAAATCTTTTGATATTAGTACAACTGAAATAAAAGATTGTTTTGATATCTGGGGTCCCATTTCTGTCTCTTTCAATAAAAGACATAGGTATTTTTTTTTACTATGGTGGATGATAAGAGCATATTCACTTGAATTTTTGTATGAAAACCAAATCTAAAGCACCACAATTGGTTATTAATTTTGTGAATTTTGTTAAAGTACAATTTGAAAAACAAGTTAAGTGTATAAGGACTGATAATGGGCCATAATTCACTCTAAATTTTTTTATATCAACTGGCATTTTATACCAAATTTCTTGTGTAGAAACACCATTGCAAAATGGGATTGTAGAGCAAAAATACCAGCACATTTTAAGTGTTGCTAGAGCACTGTTATTTCAATAAGGAATTTCACATTGTTTTCGATAATACGCAGTTGCTCACGCTATTCACCTAATTAATAGGCTGCCTAACACTAAATTGGATAATGTTAGTCCTTATAAACTTTTGTATGGTAACTTATCTAACCTTTCATATCTAAGAGTATTTGGTTCTATTGTGTATTCCTCCACATTAACAAATTCAAGAACAAATTAGACCCAAGAGTCAGGAAAATAACTTTTCTCGATTTTAAATTTGGAACAAAGGGTTTTTAACTAATTGATTTAAAATCAAAGAAAAATTTCATATCTAGAAATGTAACCTTCTACAAAACTCATTTTTCATTTTCACATTCTACTAGCACTAACATTCCTACGACACCCACTCACACTCCACAATGCATTGATCTTTTTCAATATGATACACCATCCACACATCATTTGCAATCACCCATACATACCACACTTACAGATTCAAATGAAAATTTCTCAAACTCAATGCACTCACCAATATTCTCATACACCATTGCACCCATTACCACACCACACAAGAACAATGCACCTACATCACAAAACTACGACATCACACATGACTGCATAACTAGATAATCTAAAAGAGTCAAAAAATTGTCTACTTATTTGAAGGACTACCATTGTATGATACCCATGCAGCTCACTCTAGCAACTTTGCCAACTCTAACTATTTATATCCTATCTCACAACACTTGTCATGTGATAAATTAACCCCAAAATATAAGTCCTTTTCTCTAGCCATCACCTCAAATTCAAAACCTAACACTTATGAGGAAGCGGCTGCATATGAATGTTGGAGAAAGGCAATACAAACTGAATTGACAGCTCTAGATCAGAACAGAACTTGGTGTCTCACTGAACTCCCAAAAGGCAAGAAGACAGTAGGTTGCAGATGGGTTTTTTGGGTAAAATTTAACTCCGATGCCACCATAGAAAGGCACAAAGCCAGGCTAGTTGCAAAAAGATTCATTCAAGTACAAGGAGTGAATTTAAAACATGTGGACGTCAAAATGACTACTCTACGAGTAATGTTAGCATTAGCAGCGGCAAAGACATGCCATTTGAAATAGGTGGACGTCAATGCTGTCTTCCTTCACAGAGATTTGGATAAGAAAGTTTATATGAGGATACCACCTGGTTTGGCTGTGTCACAACCAGGTTTGATTTGTAAATTGTAAAAGCCTTTATATGGAGTTAAGCAAGCAAGCAGACAATGGAACATTAAGCTCACTCAGACTCTTGTTGATGCTGATTGTAAGCATTTTTTTTATGATCATTCCCTCTTCATCAAGAAACAATCCGAAAGCTTCACTGTCATCCTAGTATATGTGGATGACTTGGTTTTAATCGGGGATGACATTAGCGAAATCAATTCCATCAAGCAAAATTTGGATGTCAAATTTAAAATAAAGGATCTTGGTTATCTCAAGTACTTCTTGGGAATGGAAGTAGCACGGTCTAACTCTAGAATTCATATCTATCAGCAAAAGTATTCCATAAACCTTCTCAAGGATTTTGGTTATCTAGATTGTAAGCCTCTCTACACTCTAAGTGATTATAGTCAGAAATTCTCAAAGGAGTAGGTACCATTTTAACAGACAACATTACTTACAGACATCTCATCATCCGACTCCTTCACCTCACAAACACTAAACTCGATATCTCTTATGTTGTAGGACGTTGGAGCCGATTTTTGGATTGTGCAACCACTTCTCACCTACAAGCTACTTTACGCATACTTCAATATTTAAAAGGCAAACCTGTAACTGGTCTAATCTTTTTCTCTACTTCTGATCTGCATCTCACCAGATTTGTTGACTAGGCTACCTGTGCCGATACTCGTAGCTCCATTTCCGGTTATTGCTTCATGCTTGGGAACTCTCTCTTTAGCTGGAAGAGTAAGAAGCAAACCACCATTGCCAAGTTCTCTGCAGAAGCTGAATATAGGTTTTTGTTGCCACTTGTGAAGCTAGTTGGTTATCTTTTTTAATGTATTTTATTGGTTTGTCACTTCAAAAGTCTATCACTCTATTTTGTGACCAGTTAGCTATTCATATTGCCAATAATCCCATCTTTCACGAAAGAACTAAAAACATTGAAGTAGACTACCACATTGTTCGTGAAAAATATTTGTCTGATCTCATTCATCTTATGTCAGCTTGTTCCAAAGACCAACTTGCTGATTTTCTTACCAAAGCTCTGCCATCGAGTCATTTTCTTACTAATGTTTCCAAACGAGGATTGTTAGATTTATACAATTCTAGCTTGTGGAAAAGTGTTACCTAGATTTTTTTTTTATTTGTTTAATATTGATGGTAATTAATTATAGTAGGAGTACACAAAGAGTATATAAGGTTAACCACAAAATATTTTTTTAAGGAAGAAGGGACAAAAAAATACACCTGAAAGTTCACACGCTGGACACGATTACACTTCAATCATTTAATGAGTCATGCATACACATTATTTATACATTTCAACGGACACATTTACCCTTTCGACCATCGGCGTGTGGCGGCGTTAAATGATTGAAGTGTAATTGTGTCCAACGTGTGAACTTTCAGGTGTATTTTTGTCCTTTCTTCCTAAACAAAATAAACACAAAAAATACCGTGTCCGTCGGAGTGTATAAATGGTGTGCACGCGTGACTCATTAAATGATTGAAGTGTAATCGTGTCCAGCATGCGAACTTTCAGGTGTACTTTTGTCCCTTCTTCCTTTTTTTAATTTTCTGTTTTCATTCATTTGAAAATTTCAAAATGAGAAGAACCAATTTTTCTCTCTCTCTCAACTTTCACTCTTTCTCTCTTTCTCTTGGTTCATCAAACCATTAACATCACAGCTTGAATAGCTTAGAACATGAGATTTTCTTCAGTATACTAAAATCAGTACAATTAAATCACATGTCATTGTAAACCAGAAATTTACTAACTCAAATGAGTTCATAATTTGGCATGATCGATTGGGTCATCTTGGAACAACCATGATATGGAGATTTACTAGTAAATTTTGGTGTGTTGCATGTTCTCAGAGAAAGTTAATTGTAAGGCCATCACCAGTAAAGATTAGATTTGAGTCTTCTAAATTATTAGAAAGAATTCAATGAGATATTTATGGACCAATTCATCCACCATATGGATTCTTTAAATACTTTATGGTCCTAATCAACGCATCATCGATATGGTAACACATGTACTTATTATCTTCTCGTAACCTCGCGTTTGCGAGATTACTTGCTCAAATTATTCGATTAAAAGCACATTTTTCAGAAAATCCAATCAAAACAATTTTCCTTAATAATATTAGTGAATTCATTATCCAAGCTTTTGATGCTTATTGTATGACTAATAGAATAAGTGTTGAACATCCAGTAGCTCATGTTCACACACAAAATGGGTTAGCAGAATCACTTATTAAATGTCTCCAATTAACTGCTAGACCCTTTCTTATGAGAACAAATCTCTCTATTTCTGTTTGGGGGTATACAATTTTACATGCTGCAACACTTATTCATTTGAGGCCAACAAGTTACCATTAATTCTCTCCCCTACAATTAGCTTTTGGCCGAGAGCCAAATGTTTACCATTTGAGAATATTTGGGTGTACGATATATGTTCCAATTATCCCACCTTCTCTTACCAAAATGGGACCTCAAAAAAATTGGAGATTTATGTGGGATATAATTCTCCCGCTATAGTGAATAAACTATTTGAGAAAGAACTTAATTATAATGCATCATTGTTAATGCATTTAGGCCTATGATCAGGACAATGTAAACTAGAAGTTTAAGAGATTTTATATTTGCAAAGAATAGCAAATGAATTATCTGATGCATTTTCTGATACAAAGAGAATAATCAAATCCTACATACCAGCTAAAAATATTACAATTCAAATTGATGTTCTAGTTGGACAAATGGCTAATGAAACAAGTACATGCTAGAAGCGTGGTAGACTAATTGGTTCCAAAAATAAAAATCCTCGAAAAAAAAGAGAGGCATTTGATATTATCGAGACAAATGGTACTCCTGTTGAAAAAGATAAAGACATAGAAAGGACACCAGTAATTATCCAAAATTCTGATATAGTTTTGACGTTAGAAGACGTTCAGGTACCTGAAAAGTGTGAAAATAATGAGATCTCGATAAATTATGTCTATACAGGGGAAAAATAAAATCAAAATAAAACAATTATCAATGAGATATTTGCATATAATATGGCATTACACGTCATGCATGAAAGTAAGGATCTCGAGTCAAGAACAATCTAAGAATGTCGACAAAGGAATGATTGGCCAAAATGGGAAGAAGCTATAAAGGTTGAGTTAGACTCAATTACAAAACGTGAAGTCTTTGGACATGTAGTCCATACACTAGAAGATGTAAAATCCGTTGGATACAGATGAGTATTTGTGAGAAAACGAAATGAGAAAAATGAAGTTGAACACTATAAAGCTCGACTTGTAGCACAAGATTTTTCATAAAGACCCAGTATAGATTATAAAGAAATATATTTTTCTGTAGTAAATACAATAACATTGTGTTATTTGATAAGTTTATCCGCATACCATAAACTACACATGCATCTAATGGATGTGTTGACAACTTATTTATACAGATTATTAGATCATGATATCTATATGAAAAATTTTAAAAGAATAAAGATATCTAAACCGTCCAATGAATATTCACAAGGGTTATTGGTGCGGATTTTCTAACCACAGACTAACCGGCAAGTGCACCGGGTCGTACCAAGTAATACCTTACGTGAGTAAGGGTCGATCCCACGAGGATTGATGGATTAAGCAACAATAGTGTTTGATAGGCTTAGTTAGACAAACAGAAAATAGTGTTTGGAAGTTTAAAAGCATTAACAGTAAATTTAGAATATTAAAGATAGGCAGATAAATAAGTTGGAAATAAAATATTGAGAAGGCAGTTAAGGCTTCAGAGTTATCTATTTTTCCGGATTTACTTTTCTTACTAACTATTTTAATTATGTAGGATTTAATTTATGGCAAACTATATGTGACTAGACCCTAATTCCTTAGACCTTTCTAGTCTCCTCTAAAATTCATTAACTGCCAATTCCTTGGTCAATTAATTTCAATTAGAAGCTACATGATCAAATTCCAGTTTATATGCCACAAAAACTCTAATTACCCAAAAATAAAAGGATTATATATCACGTATCCCGTTAAATCCAAATAATTAAAATTTAGGAGAATATGTTTTCAAGTTGTTGTTCAAGTAAAGAGCTTTTCCAAGTTATACAAGAACTCAGGGTTGAAAGCATCATTTGCCTTCATCTCTTCTTCTGCAGAAACTCCATCAAATCCAGCTGAATGCTACCTAAAATAAACAGAATTGCACAAGATTCAAAGTAGCATCCATATTGGCTAAAAGATAATTAATTCTTTATTAAACTTAACAATTTAGATGCAAATTCACTAGAAAAAGATAGGAAAGATGCTCACGCATCACAACACCAAACTTGAACTGTTTCTTGTCCTCAAGCAACCAGAACTAATATAAGCTTAGGATGTGAATTTGCATGAGAATGAGAGTTCGATTAAGCTCATGTCTCTTCTTATAGTGGGGTTTACAACTACAATCCTGAATAGTTTTGGCATCTCACTTTATCCTTTGAAGTTCAGAATGATTGGCATCCATAGGAACTCAGAATTCAGATAGTGTTATTGATTCTCCTAGTTCAGTATGTTGATTCTTGAACACAGCTACTTTATGAGTCTTGGCCGTGACCCTAAGCATTTTATTTTCCAGTATTACCACCAGATACATAAATGCCACTGACACAACTGGGTGAACCTTTTCAGATTGTGACTCAGCTTTGCTAGAGTCCCCAGTTAGAGGTGCCCAGAGTTCTTAAGCACACTCGTTTTGCTTTGGACCACGACTTTAACCGCTCAGTCTCAAGCTTTTCACTTGACACCTTCACGCCACAAGCACATGGTTAAGGACAGCTTGATTTAGCCGCTTAGGCCATGATTTTATTCCTTTGGGCCCTCCTATCCATTAATGCTCAAAGCCTTTGATCCTTTTTACCCTTTGCCTTTTAGTTCAAAGGGTTATTCGCTTTTTCTGCTTGCTTTTTTTCTTTTTTTTTTCTTTCTTTTTCTTTATTATATATATATTATTTTCGCAAGCTTCGTGTTTTTCACTACTTTTTCTTGCTTCAAGAATTAATTTTATGATTTTTCAGATTATCAATAACATTTCTCTTTTTTCATCATTCTTTCAAGAGCCAACAATTTTAACATTCATAAACTTCACTATAAAAAATATGCATTGTTCAAGCATTCATTCAGAAAACAAAAAGTATTGCCACCACATCTAAGTAAATAAGACTACTCTTAAAATTAACTCAATTTCTCATGCAATACATCACTTCTGTATTTTTTATTTGAATTCAAGCTCAGTGAGTAATACGTGAGACATCTTTTAAAGCAATTAAGAGAAAACTAAACTAGACCTAGGATTCTAACTAATAAAGGATCATGCAACAAACAAAGTAAAATAGCAGAAAACCGGAACATGATATAGTAAAAGTGGGAAGGAATATAGAATGAAAGGAACTCAACCACCTTATTTATCCTAGTGGTCGTTTTATTCTTCAGGTTGTGCTCCTCTTGTGAAGATGATTCGCCTCCCTTTGGTGCCATAAGAATAAACAGAAAACTTCTAAGCGAAGCGTCAACACCAAACTTAAAGGTTTGCTTGTCCTCAGGCAAAGAAGAAATGCATATGACGCGTACACGTCGTGTGCTTCTTCTTCTTTTTTTTTGTGTGTGTGTCGCCTGAAGTGTTCGGTTCCTTTTATAAAATAGCTGCATGATTAGAAAATAGTAAAAACTCAATAAAAATCAAATAAGTAATAAAACTACTACTACGAAAAATAACTAAGGATACGAGATTATCGGGTTGCCTCCCGACAAGCGCTTCTTTAACGTCACTAGCTTGACACTTGATTATTAAAGTTTCTTCCTCTTCTTCCAGTTGGTTAAAAGAAATGTCTCCAAGGGGGGAGAGGTGAAAATTAGTGCCCCCTGATATGAAGTCCTCCTAACAAGCTTTCTTTTATTGTGATTAGCTTGATTCATCTTTCTTGTTGGGTGATGTTAGGATTTTTGCTAGTATAGAATTTTATAAAAATAGTCGCGTTGTAGATATAGTTTCTAAACCAACAGAAACCCCTTCGTACAAACGTTTTGGTTGTCACAAGTAACAAACCCCTTAAAAATTGATAACCGAAGTATTTAAACCTCGGGTCGTCTTCTCAAGGAACTGCAGGGAAGTATGTTCTTATTATTGGTTATGAAGATTGTAAATTGGGGTTTTGAAGATGAGGAACAAGTAATTTAAATGGCAAGTAAAATAAATAATAACTGTAAAATAAACGTTTGGCAAGGTATGAGAAATTGGAAGTCCTATCCTAGTTATCCTTATCAATGATGATGAAAATTGAATCTTAATTCCACTTAGTTAACCTTTACTTAAAGCAAAGGAATGTCAAGTGACTAATTAGTTTGATCTTCAGATCCTAATTACTTCCTAAGAAAAGATTGGGATTATTGAAGTTCAATTCAATTAGCAAAGGTAACAATTATCAATCATGTTGAGTTTGATAACTCCTGAGTTACTGATTTCTTAACCAAGACCAAAAGGGGAAAAGTAAATCTATTCGAATAAAAATGTCTTCAGATTGGAAGCAACAGTAACATAAATAAAAGAGAGCAATAATAAACTGAAATACCTCAAATAACATTAATTAAAAGAATCATCTGTAACATAGAAAATTTCATAAATTGAATTGAGAAAATAAGTAATTAAAAAGGAATATTGAACCTGATAAAAAGAGATAATCCTGAAAGCAAAAGAAATCTTAATTCTAAATCCTAAAAGAGAGAGGAGAGAACCTCTCCCTCAAAACTATATCTAAATCATGAATAGTAACTAATTGGGGACTTCCTTTGAATGGATGCATTCCCCCACTTCATAACCTCTGATCTGTGCCTTCTGGACTTGGATTTGGGCTAAAAAGGGCTTCAGAAATTGCTGTGAGCATTTTCTGTAATTTCTGGTGCGTAACCTCTGTCACGCGTCCGCGTGGGTCACGCGGTTGCGTCATCTGGAGTTTTCCTTATCACGCGGTCGCTTCAGTCATGCGTCCGCGTCAATCACGCGGTCGCGTCACTGCCAGTTTTTCCAAAAACTCCGTTTTGTGCTTTCCTTCCATTTTTGTATGTTTCCTTTCCATCCTTTAAGTCATTCCTGCCTTAGAAGATCTGAAACTACTCAACACACGAATCACAGCATCGAATGGAAATAAAGGGTAATTAAAATAATTATTTTTAAAGCATAGGAAACATGTTTTTTCACATACATCACATAATAAGGAAATGGGAAGTAAAACCATGCAATTTTCATGAATAAGTGAGCGAGGGATTGAATAAATCACTTAATTTGAGCACAAAATATATCATAAAATATGGGTTTATCAACCTCCCAACACTTAAACAATAGCATGTCCTGATGCTAAATCCAAGATAAAGAGTAAGGTAAGGGTAAAGTGGTGGAATCTCATGCAATACAATCTATTCTAAATGCAACTACCTAAATGAATCATGCAATTCTAATTGTTATTCACTTGTATATAAAACTTACATGTAGTTAAATTAATTCACATTCTCAAGGAATCATATATGCATAGCCAAACCTTAGATAATGATAAAGCACTTTTACAATTGAGATGGGAAAGAAAAATATTTTACAAACTTGCAAGACAATTAACAAATTAGGCAGAGATATATGTTGATGAGCTATTGAACCCTCACTGGATTTTGTGTTGACTCTCTAGTCACTCAGTGTTTATTGGGTTAATCACTCTATTCTTCTTTTTACCCTTACTTTCTATAACTTTGTTCTTCTTCTAATCAATCAACAATTATAGAATTTAGGCATACAAAAATCATGAGGTCTTTAATTAAGGTTGTAATGGGGCCAAGGTAAAGGAAAGGGTATATGTATAAGGCTAAGTGAGCTAATAAGTGAATCCTTGATTAGTCTAAGATCTCACCTAACATACATACTTTGTAAGGCAAGAATTTCTTTACCTATTCACCCAAATTTTTCCACTTTTGATGTTACATGCTCATGCATTAGTTTTGATTTTGTCCCATGTGCATTGCTTTATTTTACATTTGGGGAATTCTTTTGTATCCCCTTTATTCAAATACTGAAAAATAAATTTTTTTTAATGCACATGGTAATTCAATTATTTTGATTTCACATGAGCATGCTTCCCAAAAATTTTTATTTTGAATTATTTTATTCTTTTTAACTTTCTACCCTTTGTTTTTATCATCCATGTTCCCAATAGGTTTTCCACACTTAAACAATACACACTTTCTATCTTAAGCTAACCAAGGATTCAACTTGGGATTTTTATTTTATTTTTCTGCTTAAGGCTAGTATTGTGGTTTATAGAATAAGAGGGGATTTAAAGGCTCAAGGGGGCTAGCAAGGGTGATGTAAAAGGTAGGCTAATTTGGGATAAGTGAGCTAGAATCAAACAATGGCCTCAATCACTTTCTTGGTATGTATCTATATTCTATAATCGGACATATAGATTAAAACAAAGTAAAGAATACCAGAATAAAAAAGAAGGGCGGAACACACAGGAATAAAAATTATGGTTTGAATGTAACCATACAATTAAGCTCAAAACTCATAGGCTGTGTGTTCTCTAACTCAAAAATCATATATCAGTTATATATGTCATGCAAGTAAAAATTAAGAGTTCCCATTATTCTCAATGCAAATCTTAAGGTGCCTTTAAAGTTTTAGTGTTTCTCCTTGATGAAATGTTGTTAACTAACTAACATGTAATGCTATATACAAGGTGTGTGGATTGTTTTTATTATGTTAAAGTCTCTAGTTTACTTCCTTTTTATAAACTAAGTTATCTTATGCTAAAAAGGGTAAACTATACTAATTAATCCACATTTTCTATAACTAATAAGTTAGAATTGCAACTAAACTAAACGGCTAAAATATGAACTAAAGTGCAACATGCTGAAATATAGTATAAATACATGAAAATAGCAATGTATAAGTACTGAGAAAATAAAAATAAAAATAAAAATACAGAAAAATAGCAAAATAAAGTAAAAGAGTCTGTAGTGGTTCACCAAAAAATACGCCAGAGATGGCGACCTCCCCACACTTAAAATGAAGCATCATCCCTGATGCTCACTTAAGCAGGGTGTGAAGGGGTGTCATCACTAGAAGGATGGGTAGCCGGAGTCTCTGTGGGGGTGGTCTGAGGATCTGCCTATTGCAGAGGAGGTGCTGACTGAATAGGGATCTCTGGGTCTGCAGCCTGAATCTGAGGCGGGGCCTCCTGCTGTGATGCAACCTGCTCCGTGCCTGCCTGCGCAGCCTCTCTCTGTGGATGGGTCTCCGCCTCGTGATCATCCGCCTCCTCCTCAGATGGCTCTGATGGTGTGTCAGGCTCGGAGGGGATGTCGCTGCCAGAACGGATCATCAGCTTCAGGTGCTCATAGCGTCGCTTGCTGCGACGCTCAGATCTCTCATATCGGCGCCGGTTGCGGCGCTCCATCTGGTCTAGCTGCAGAAACAGGCGGTGTACTAGGTGATAAACTGGCTCTGAGGCAGGTGGAGGTGCAGTAGTGGTAGCAGGGGTAGCTGGGGTAGCTGTAGAGGAAGAGGGGCCAGCAGACGGTGTGGCTATCTCATCAGGAGCTGTGAGGAATGGAGGTCTGTAGCCCAAAGCCAGAAAGTTCTTGCTGTGAGGGATAATCTTCTTGCATTCTGCAGTAGGTGGCTTCTCATTAGCATCCTTCCAAGGCACGTCAGCTCGACGGCCTAGTTGTGTAATCAGATATGGAAAGGGGAGAGTGCCTCGGATGTGGACCCTGGCCATGTAGTACCGGATGAAGCGGGGCAGGTACAGGTCCTTACCCTCTATCACACACCATATGAGGGTGATCATAGCGGCAGGTAGCTCCGTCTCATGGGTACTCGGCATAACAAAGTTGCTCAGGATCTGATGCCATAGCCGAGCCTCATCATTTAAGTAAATCCGCTTGATTCCCTTAGGCATGGTGGTGTTCTGACCCATGACCCATGGAACAGCCGGGTCAAGGGCTATCCTTGCCTTGACGGCATCCCAGTCAAACTTCATGAAGCGCATGTCCTCCTCAGCCTTTTAATAACCATCTGGCTGATCAGATTTAGGCAGAAGCTTCAGAATATCCTCAATGGCCTCTTCAGTGACCAGTATCTGCTTCCTTCTTAGGTTCACTGCATCTAGGGAAGTTTTGAAGTAATTGTAGTAAAACTCTCTTACACAAGAAGCATTGACCTCAGTCAGGTTTCTCTCCAGGAAGAACCAGCCTCTTTGTTTGATCTGATCAGAGGTGTATTGCTGGAGTTCTTCCGGAATTTTCAGAGTCCGCTCCAGGTACAGGTTCCTGGAGGTTGCAAACACCGGATACTTTAACTCGCAGTATTTGTTTGCAAACTTGATGGGATCAGTAGCAGGGAGTTGCTGGTCAGCCTTCTCCTGCGGGGTAAAGTGTTTCTCCCGCTAGGAGTCATCATGCATGATGTCCAGGATGGACATAGAGGATTCTCCTCTTTTTCGTTTGCCAGTTGTTGCCTTTCCTTTTCCTTTTCTTTGGGTGTCAGACATCCTGGTAGGCGTATGAATGAAAGTGGGCAGAGAGATGGCTGGGGGCTGGTGGTGGTGGCGGCTGACGTGGCTGTTGAGGGTGGTTGGCGCGGCAGTGATGGCTATTCGGAGGAAGGGGGTTTCAGGTAGGGTAATGGGGGTAGGGTATAAGGGGGTAGGAAGGGAAGGGGGGCGTGGGTGGTGGGTGGAGGCGCGGCGGTGACGGCGCGGTGGGCGGTGGTTGTCGCAGAGGGAGTAGCGGTGGTGGAAGGAAGAAGAGGAAAGAAGAAGAAGAAAGAGAGGGAAGGAAGAAGGGGGTGGCATTGCGGTGGGTCTGGGTGGTCGGCGGTAGGGTGGTGGTCGGTGGTGGTGGCTGGAAGTTGGTGGTGGTTGGTTGCAAAGAAGAGAGGAAGGAGAAGGGGGTTGGGGGGGCGCGAATGGGTAGGGTTTCGCGTGGATGGGTGTTATCAAATTTGAATCTACGCGATCCCGAGGGGCACGCGGTCGCGTGGCTGGGGTGGAATGGGGGTTGACGCGATCGCGTGAGTGATGCGATCACATGGAATGGGAAAAAGAATGAATGACGCGGTCGCGTGAGGGATGCGACTGCGTCGCTGGAAATTGTGCTAAACGCACAATTCCAGCATCGTTTCAGCACAACTCTCTGTCTCCTTTGGGGTGTTGTGCAATCCACGCGACGCGATCGCGTTGCTCACGCTTTCGCGTGGGACGGGTGTTGTGCAAGTGACGCGATCGCGTCAGGGACGCGACTGCGTGGGTCGTTTTGTGCGAAACGCGCAACAGCCGCACGATTCCAGCCCAACTTTCTGGGCGTTGGATCCTTACGCCGATTTCCAGATCACGCGGCCGCGTGAATGACGCGGACGCGTGGGAAGTGTTTTTCGCAACTGACGCGATTGCATGAGGGATGCGGTCGCGTCGAGCGCCCTTTTTTTTATATGCAGGTATGCAATTATGCAGTATGCAATGCGAGTGAATAATATTCAGGTTCAATTGAAGAGGAAATAAAAATAAATAACACGAAATAAAACTGAAAAAGAAACGACCATACCATGGTGGGTTGTCTCCCACCTAGCACTTTTAGTTAAAGTCCTTAAGTTGGACATTGGATGAGCTTCCTGTTATGGCGGCTTATGTTTAAATTCATCCAGAAATCTCCACCAATGTTTGGAATGCCAATGGCCTCCGGGGTCCCAAACTAGGCATGTAAAGCTTTTGAGTAGCTTCAAACAGATTCTCAGGTTCCCGGGGTGGCGAATGTCAGAATAGATTCCAGGATCCTAAACCTTGCTTTTAAATCTGCCTCCGTCTTGATCTATATTTTTTCATCCGGGCGGTTTAGAAAGTAGATTCTCACCATGGTGACCAAACATTTTCCGATATCCATTAGATTGATCAAGATGCCAATCCGTGCACTTTGAGTTGAAGCGTGGAACCTTATTGAACCTTGTACACCAGCTCTGAGTACGAGCTATTTCCTTCTTACTCTTAAAGCCACAGAGAGCTCTAAGCTGGCCATCTGTTTCAAGCAACCCATATTCAAGTGGAAAAATAAAGCTAAAGGTTAAGGATTGTACCCACTTGAAGCTTGTATTGGGTGGTAATGGCCTTGGGATAGGTGTTTCCAGTGGTTCTGTAAGTTCTACTCCCTTATGTTCTTCTGTGAATTTCTTCACTTCCTTGCAGACTTCTTCAAATGCATCCATGTCCTGATCAAAGCCTTCTATGTCTTCCTCGTCACTTAAGTCATAAACGGGAGGTTGAGAGAAATCTACCTCCGCATCATCTTCGTATTCACTTGGGGAAGATTCTTCGATCTCAAAGAATTCACTTGCGGATGCAAGTTCATTACTAGGAGAACTTGACTTGATATTATCATCATCAAGAAAACTTGCTTCTTGGATTATTCCGTCTAGTTCTTCATAAAAGACTTGCTTTGGGAGTTGTGCACTATCCTCCTTAGCATCAATTGTAATGTCCTTGATAGAATTTTCCACAATTCTGGATTCCCATGGAAGTTCAACTTCTCCTAAGTCTTCAACCAACTCTTCTTCTTTTACAATGATAGCTTCCTCTACTTGTTCCAGTACGAAGTCATGCCCTGTTCTGTCTACTGGAGTTTCTAGTATCTCCTTCATACTACGCTCTTCATTAGATTGTCCACTTGGGGCTGTGGGAGGTCCTTGAATGTTCGAACGTCTAGAAGATAATTGACTTACTGCTTGCTCCAGTTGATGAAGGGTTGTTTGAAGTTGATCTACTGTTTTTTTGAGGCGAACCTCTGATTCTCGGGGTGATGGATTTGGACATGGTACACGGGAAAGTGATGGTGTTTGGGAGTAATTGGATTGGAATTGGGGTAAATGAGGATCATATGGTGGTGAATGGTGAAAAGGAGCTTGTGAGTGTGGTGGTTTGAAGTTATGTTGAGAGGATGGCCTATAAGCACAGGGTGGGGCTTGTTGGTAACTACAAGGTTGTCTACCATGTCTATTGGCTTGGTATTCATTGTAGAATGGTCTTTGTCCATGATATCTTGGAGGGTGTTGTTGCCTAAAGGGTTGATCAAATCCTCTTGGCTCCATCCATCTTTGATCTCTCTGATCTTGATGCATATTCCTGTTATAGCTTTCACTCCTTTCAACAATATTAAAACCAAACTCAAAGCGAGGGGGGTGAGAATTCATAGTAGCTAATAAAAATTAAAAGAAGAAAATAAGAACAAATAAACAGGTAAAAGAGAAATATTTACAATAACCAATAATAAGGCACACGATTGCAGTTCCCCGGCAACGGCGCCATTTTGACGTTAGGATTTTTGCTAGTAAAGAATTTTATAAAAATAGTCGCGTTGTAGATATAGTTTCTAAACCAACAGAAATCCCTTCGTACAAACGTTTTGGTTGTCACAAGTAACAAACCCCTTAAAAATTGATAACCGAAGTATTTAAACCTCGGGTCGTCTTCTCAAGGAACTGCAGGGAAGTATGTTCTTATTATTGGTTATGAAGATTGTAAATTGGAGTTTTGAAGATGAGGAACAAGTAATTTAAATGGCAAGTAAAATAAATAAATAACTGTAAAATAAACTTTTGGCAAGGTATGAGAAATTGGAAGTCCTATCCTAGTTATCCTTATCAATGATGATGAAAATTGAATCTTAATTCCACTCAGTTAACCTTTACTTAAAGCAAAGGAATGTCAAGCGACTAATTAGTTTGATCTTCAGATCCTAGTTACTTCCTAAGAAAAGATTGGGATTATTGAAGTTCAATTCAATTAGCAAAGGTAACAATTATAAATCATGTTGAGTTTGATAACTCTTGAGTTACTGATTTCTTAACCAAGACCAAAGGGGGAAAAGTAAATCTATTCGAATAAAAATGTCTTCAAATTGGAAGCAACAGTAACATAAATAAAAGAGAGCAATAATAAACTGAAATACCTCAAATAACATTAATTAAAAGAATCATCTGTAACATAGAAAATTTCATAAATTGAATTGAGAAAATAAGTAATTAAAAAGGAATATTGAACCTGATAAAAAGAGATGATCCTGAAAGCAAAAGAAATCCTAATTCTAAATCCTAAAAGAGAGAGGAGAGAACCTCTCCCTCAAAACTACATCTAAATCATGAATAGTAACTAATTAGGGACTCCCTTTGAATGGATGCATTCCCCCACTTCATAACCTCTGATCTGTGCCTTCTGGACTTGGATTTGGGCCAAAAAGAGCTTCAGAAATCACTGGGAGTATTTTCTGTAATTTCTGGTGCGTGGCCTCTGTCACGCGTCCGCGTGGGTCACGCGGTCGCGTCATCTGGAGTTTTCCTTATCACGCGGTCGCTTCAGTCATGCGTCCGCGTCAATCACGCGGTCGCGTCACTGTCATTTTGCGCTGGCATGCGGCCGCGTCGTCCATGCGATCGCGTCACTGCCAGTTTCTCCAAAAACTCCGTTTTGTGCTTTCCTTCCATTTTTGTATGTTTCCTTTCCATCCTTTAAGTCATTCCTGCCTTAGAAGATCTGAAACTACTCAACACACGAATCACGGCATCGAATGGAAATAAAGGGTAGTTAAAATAATTATTTTTAAAGCATAGGAAACATGTTTTTTCACATACATCACATAATAAGGAAAGTGGAAGTAAAACCATGCAATTTTCATGAATAAGTGAGTGAGGGATTGAATAAATCACTTAATTTGAGCACAAAATATATCATAAAATATGGGTTTATCATTGGGGTAGAGGTTAGATTGCTTTTTATTGACCTTTAATTTCTTCTTCATGGATATTTTCTTCTGTTTCTTGGTCACAATTCCCTTTTCAGTGCTTCCCTTGGTTATCTTCACTTCTTTGATTTCAACATGTGGGTGTTGTGTGATGGTTAGAGTATACCCTTCATCAAGAACTTCTTAAATTGGTGGTTCAATAAACTCACCCTCCATGCCACTCTCTGCTTCATTAGAGTGTAGATTCCCATAATTATTTTCATCCCTTGCAACCTCCTTTGTTTGTGCATCTTCCTTCTTTGTTGGTGCATCAACCTCTTTTGTTTTTGCATCTTCTTCTTCTTCCATGTGTGAGGGTGGAAAGTTCTCTAATTCATTGGAGTATGAACTCCTTTGATTGATTTCCTCATTTTCTTCTATAGGATCTTGTATTATATCTCTTGGGAAGGAATTTGCTTGCTCCTCTTCTTATGACTTGATAATCGACTGCATATGTTTCTCTACATTTTTGACACTCGTCTTTATATCATGTAAGAATTCTTTCATGAGAAGCTCAAGATCTGATGGTATTTGAGATGAATAAGGAGGAGGTGATGGTTCTTGATAAGAATAAGAAGGATGTGATGATTCTTGATAAGAGTAAAAAGAAGATGGTTCTTGGTAAGAATAGGTAGATGGTGGCTCTTGATATGGGTAGAAAAATGATGGTTCTTGGTATGTATATGGAGATGGTGGTTCTTGATATGAATAGGGAGGTGGTGGCTCTTGATAGTTGGAACATGGAGCACTGAAGTTTCTTTGGTTTTGACCTTGCCAACCAAAATTTGGGTAGTTCCCCCATTCATAATGATATGAATCACTACTCGGGTGTGAGTAGTAACCCATATGATCTCTTTTCATTATTTTTCCTTAGCACAAAACACCAAAAAGGATTAAACGCACCATGTGGTAAACAGGAAATCAAAGAAGAAAGAACAGAATTCTAAAAATTAAAATAAGAAAAATTAAAACAAAACTAACTAGGAAACACCAAACTTAATTTTAGAAATTAAGAAAAAATATTAGTGCTATTTATATATATATATATATATATATATATATTGTTAAAAAAAAATTTTTGAAAATTAAAAATAGAAATAAAATAAAACTAATAAAATATAGAAAAAAATGAAAAGAAATCGAATGAAAATAAAAGAAATTAAAAATAAAAAATAAAATATATAAAAAAAACGGACAAGGCTTTAAAAAAAATTTTCAAAAGTTAAATGAAGTAAAAAAATTATAACAGGGAACAGGGGGTGGGAAACGAAAAACAAATAAAAAAAATAAAGGAAAAAAATGAAAAATAAAATTTAATAATACTAAAAGTAAACAAATTAAAAGAAAAATTATCTAATCTAAGCAATCAAACAATGAGTAGTTGCCAATCACAATCAATTTCCGGCAACGACGCCAAAAATTTGGTGCGGATTTTCTAATCACAGACTAACCGGCAAGTGCACCGAGTCGTACCAAGTAATACCTTACGTGAGTAAGGGTCGATCCCACGAGGATTGATGGATTAAGCAACAATAGTGTTTGATAGGCTTAGTTAGACAAACAGAAAATAGTGTTTGGAAGTTTAAAAGCATTAACAGTAAATTTAGAATATTAAAGATAGGCAGATAAATAAGTTGAGAATAAAATATTGAGAAGGCAGTTAAGGCTTCAGAGTTATCTATTTTTTTGGATTTACTTTTCTTACTAACTATTTTAATTATGTAAGATTTAATTTATGGCAAACTATATGTGACTAGACCCTAATTCCTTAGACCTTTCTAGTCTCCTCTAAAATTCATTAACTGCCAATTCCTTAGTCAATTAATTCCAATTAGAAGCTACATGATCAAATTCCAGTTTATATGCCACAAAAACTCTAATTACCCAAAAATAAAAGGATTATATGTCACGTATCCCGTTAAATCTAAATAATTAAAATTTAGGAGAATATGTTTTCAAGTTGTTGTTCAAGTAAAGAGCTTTTCCAAGTTATACAAGAACTCAAATAGAAAGAGGATCATACTTCCGTTTCACCCAAATTCATAAGATAAAGAGCGAAAATAATTCTTAAATTATAAATCCATACATGAATTAAAATAGATAAAGCAATAAAATCAATCCATACAAATAGACAAAGCTCCTAACCTTAACAATGGAGGATTAGTTGCTCATGGTTCAGAGTAGAAAACTAGGATTACGGAATGTAAATTTGTATAGAATTGGAAGTCTGGAATGTCATAATGTTGAGGTGGTATCCCCCTATTTATATCTAATCCTAATTAATTTAAAATCTATCTTTAAAACTAAAATAATATCTTTTTCTATTTTTAAAATTTGAATTTAAATTAGAATTAATTATAGCAATCAGCAAATCTTCAATTAATGGATGGGGACCACTTGGCTTCACTAGGATCCACACCTAACTTGAGCTTGGCAGCATGAATTGGAGTTTAGTTGAGTGAAGCTGCGCCTAACTTGGGCTTTAGTGCGCCTAACTTGGGCTTTAGTGTGTCAAACTTGAAGTGGGCAAGACCAATCTCGCGTATTGTTGTTGTGTCTTGCACCTAACTTGAGATTCAAGTTAGGCGCAGCCTTGGCAGCGAGTTCGGAGAAGAAGTATGAACTATTATATATCGTTGGAAAGCTCTGGAAGTTAGCTTTCCAACGCCACTGAAATCAAATCCATTGGACCTTTGTAGCTCGAGTTATTCAGGTTTGAGTACAGAGAGGTCAAGGTTGACAGCATCATTCGCCTTCATCTCTTCTTCTGCAGAAACTCCATTAAATCCAGCTGAATGCTACCTAAAATAAATAGAATTGCACAAGATTCAAAGTAGCATCCATATTGGCTAAAAGATAATTAATTCTTTATTAAACTCAACAATTTAGATACAAATTCACTAGAAAAAGATAGGAAAGATGCTCACACATCAGTTATACTCAGTCAAATTGTAAAGATCTTTATATGGTCTAAAGCAATCTCGATGAATGTGGTTTAATCGTCTTATTGAGTACTTGGCTAAAAAGGATTCAAAAATGATGATATCTACCATATTTTTTTATAAAGAAATCTACATATAGATTCATTATAATTGCTGTGTACGTTGATGATTTAAATATCATTGGAATCGATTATAAAAGTTTTAAAAGAAGAGTTTGAGATGAAAGATCTCGAAAAGACTAAATTTTGTCTCGGCATGCAGATCGAACACACAAACAATGAGATCTTTATTCATCAAACAACTTATACATAAAAGATCTTGAAGAGATTTTATATGGATAAGTCACATCCATTAAATACTCCAATGATCGTAAGATCTTTAGATGTGAAAAATGATCAATTCTATCCTAAAGAAGAAAATGAAGATATCTTTGGTCTTGAAGTATCATATTTCAGTGCCATTAGAGCACTAATGTATCTTGCTAATATTACACGACTTGACATATCATTTGCTATGAATTTACTAGCAAGGTATAGTTTCACTCCAACCAGAAGACATTGGAATAAAATTAAACAAAATTTTTAATATCTTCATGGAACAGTTGATATGGGACAATTTTATCCATATGAATCCAAATCACAATTAGTTGGCTATGAAGATGCAAGATACTTGTCTGATCCACACAAAGAAAGATCTTAAACAAGATGCCTATTCACATATGGTGATACAGCTATATCATGGAGGTCTACAAAATAGACGATAGTAGCAACATCTTTTAATCATCATAAAATACTAGCGATACATGAAGCAAGTGTTGGGAATATGTAGTATGACCAAAATCTAATCAATTATGTATCAAATAATTTATTATTGTTATTATATTAAAATGTTAATATAATAAGGTTCTTGATTAAATTTAAATATTTATCATTGTGATAGTGATCATAATATTAAGAGATAAATCTTTTATAATTTAATCTAAATTGTTCTTGGTTATAGGATTATTAAAAAGGACATTATAATCCGAAAAGATTAATATATATATATATATATATATATATATATAATGGTTTTCATTGGATGAAGATTAATAGATCTCTTTTATTAAATTATATATATAGATGGTGCATATAGAGATATGACCATTGAATTGACTCACTTTGAGAATTCCTAATGATTATAATTACCACATATTTGTCAATAGGATATTCTCAAGATGAACATGGTAATAGAGTTTCCTTTGACCTGTGACTATCATAATAATTAACAATGTATTTATTATACTTTGATTCCGGACACCTAATACCCTAGGGTGCTAGTTGAATGGATATTGGGTATGATTTAAATACTTGTAGAATTAATGATTAGTCAATAAGGAATCTGTCAACTCTCGGTAAAGAGTTTGAGCTCTATGATTATAATGACTGAGATGAATAAAACCTTGGCCAAAGGGATTGAATGAATGAAGAAATGAGTTTCTTAGGTCATTCACAGTTCATTATAATAATGATAACAAGTTAGAGTTTGACAATTAAACCATACTCTAAGGATTAACCAAGAGCTGAAAAGATGAGAGGAATTATACTTTGTTCTTTTGAGGTTCTTAGTAAAAATAGATTACTTCATACTATCGTGTCATTGAGGAGTGTTGCTAAACGCTAACCTTGATTAGTAAATTTAGTATGACTAATTTACTACCCGCTTAGTATTGAACTTATGATGTCACACACTAACGAGTGTTTTAATCTTTGTTATAGAATTATTTAATTATTATTTTGATTTGATCAAATAAATAATTATATTAATTCAAATGGAATATTATTATATTCTTTGCTAGTACCAAGAATATAATAATAATATGATCATTAAGAATATTAAATGAGATTTGAGAATAATTAGTTATTTTATTTCTAAACTTGAATTCTAAATTTAGATGAGATCCTAACTGATTCTGTTTCAAATTGAGTTATGATATGATTCATAAATTTAAAAGATTCAAGTTTAAAATAGTAAGATATGATTCAAATTTGAATTAAGATTCAAATTTAAAATCAGTAATAAATCTCATGCTATATATATATGCCAAGAGTAGAGAAAAGAGATGAGAATAAAATACAAGAGTTTTATTTCTTTACCTCTATACACATAAATGTATGTGAGCCTAATTCTTGGAGAAGAATTTTATGGCATGCAAAGAGTTGCAAGAGGTTTTTCAATTTAGATCAGATGTTCATTGGTCAAGGAGTTGACAGCAAAGGTTGGTCTCGGTGTTGATACGTATAGCGCCTTCGTACCATCGAAGGAGAAAGTGATTTTTACTAGTGTACACATGTATTTAGATCTTATCTATACATATATTATTGTTGGAATATAGTTCAAGCACAAAATAGATCTTTAGGATTATTTTTTTTTTCTTTCACTGCGTATTATAAACACATGGTAATCCTTCAGCAAGTCACGAGTATTTTTGGCTCAGAAGTTTAATCCAATATATCCTATCATCGTGTGAATTGACTCATAAAAAAATAGTTCTAAATATTCTGTTTGAAGATAATACATTATGCATTTTTCAACTTAAGCATCAAAGGTGATAGAACAAAGATATTTCTCCCAAATTCTTCTTCACTCATGACCTTTAAAATCAAATAACAATTGATGTCTAACAGATCCGCTCAAGCAATAATTTGACAGACCTATTTACAAAGTCACTTTCAAAATTCCCCTTTAAAAGATTTGTATATTAGATTGGGATGCTGCTGAGCGGATAATTTATACGCTTTTTGGCATTGTTTTTAGTATGTTTTTAGTAGGATCTAGTTACTTTTAGGGATGTTTTCATTAGTTTTTATGTTAAATTCACATTTCTAGAATTTACTATGAGTTTGTGTGTTTTTCTGTAATTTCAGGTATTTTCTGACTGAAATTGAGGGACTTGAGCTGAAATCAGATTCAGAGGTTGAAGAAAGACTGCTGATGCTGTTGGATTCTGACCTCCCTGCACTCAAAGTGGATTTTCTGGAGCTACAGAACTTGAAATGGCGCGCTTCCAATTGCGTTGGAAAGTAGACATCCAGGGCTTTCCAGCAATATATAATAGTCCATACTTTGGCCAAGAATAGATGACGTAAAATGGCGTTCAACGCCAGCTTTCTGCCCAAATCTGGCGTCCAGCGCCAGAAAAGGAGCCAAAACCAGAGTTGAACGCCCAAACTGGCACAAAAGCTGGCGTTCAACTCCACAAATGGCCTCTGCACGTGCAACACTTAAAGCCCAGCCCAAGCACACACCAAGTGGGCCCCGGAAGTGGATTTATGCATCAATTACTTACTCATATAAACCCTAGTAGCTAGTTTATTATAAATAGGACCTCTTACTATTGTATTAGACATCTTTGGTCTCAGTTTTAATCCATAGTTCATCTTAGGAGACTATTGATCACGTTTTAGGGGGCTGGCCATCTCGGCCATGCCTGGACCTTTCACTTATGTATTTTTAACGGTAGAGTTTCTACACTCCATAGATTAAGGTGTGGAGCTCTGCTGTCCTTCAAAGATTAATGCAAAGTACTACTATTTTCTATTCAATTCATCTTATTTCGCTTCTAAGATATCCATTCGCACTCAAGAACTTGATGAAGGTGATGATTATGTGTGACGCTCATCACCATTCTCCCCTATGAACACGTGCCTGACAAACACTTCCGTTCTACATGAAATAAGCTAGAATGAATATCTCTTAGATCTCCTAACCAGAATCTTCGTGGTGTAAGCTAGAATGATGGCGGCATTCAAGAGAATCCGGAAGGTCTAAACCTTGTATGTGGTATTCCGAGTAGGATTCAATGAATGAATGAATGTGACGAGCTCCAAACTCGCGATTGCAGGGCGTTAGTGACAGACGCAAAAGGATAGTAAATCCTATTCCAGCATGATCGAGAACCGACAGATGAATAGCCATGTCGTGACAGGGTGCGTGAGTATATTATTCACTGAGAGGATAAGATGAAGCCATTGACAGTGGTGATGTATCACATAAAGCCAGCCATGGAAAGGAGTAAGACTGACTGGATGAAGATAGCAGGAAAGCAGAGGTTCAGAGGAACAAACGCATCTCTATACGCTTATCTGAAATTCTCACCAATAAATTACATAAGTATCTCTATCCCTATTTTATTAATTAATATTCGAAAACACCATTATCAATTTATATCTGCCTGACTGAGATTTGCAAGGTGACCATAGCTTGCTTCATACCAACAATCTCCGTGGGATTCAACCCTTACTCACGTAAGGTATTACTTGGACGACCCAGTGCACTTGCTGGTTAGTTGTATCGAAGTTGTGAACCATGGTATTGGCACCATGTTCTTGGCGCCATTGCCAGGGAAAGAAAGAGCCATAAATTTTATATAATTAAAGTGTAATCACAATTTCGTGCACCAAGTTTTTGGCGCCGTTGCTGGGGATTGTTCGAGTTTGGACAACTGACGGTTCATCTTGTTGCTCAGATTAGGTAATTTTCTTTTTATTTTATTTTCAAAAAAAAATTTTCAAAAATATTTCTAAAATTTTCTCATCTGTTTTCGAAAAAAATAATAAAAATGTTTTCAAAAATATATTTCTCTTCAGAATTTTTAAGAATGAATTCTAGTGTTTCATGAAGCATGTGAAGCCTGGCTGGCTGTAAAGCCATGTCTAAATTCTTTTGGACTGAGGCTTCCAAAAGATCAGTTCATGAAATTGGATGAGGAATCAACTGTTACATGTCTGAATCTACATGCTGAAGTTTGGCTGCCCATTGGCCATGTCTAGTGTTTTGGACTGGAGCTTTCATTGAAAGCTTGGCTGGCTAGTGAGCCATGTCTAATTCCTGGACTGAAGCTTTAGACTAACATTGCAAGATTCCTGGAATTCATATTAAAAATTTTGGAATCCTTATTTTTTCTTTTTCATATAATTTTCGAAAAATATCAAAAAAATTAGAAAATCATAAAAATTAAAAATATTTTTGTGTTCTTGTTTGAGTCTTGAGTCATATCATAAGTTTGGTGTCATTTGCATGTGCATCTTGCATTTTTTTTCGAAAATTTCATGCATTCATGGTGTTCTTCATGATCTTCAAGTTGTTCTTGGTAAGTCTTCTTGTTTGATCTTGATGATTTTTTGTTTTGTGTCTTTTCTTGTTTTTCATATGCATTCTTGAATTCTTAGTGTTTAAGCATTAAAGAATTCTAAGTTTGGTGTCTTGCATGTCTTCTTTGCATTAAAAATTTTTCAAAATTGTGTCTATGATGTTCATCTTGACATTCATAGTGTTCTTGGTGTTCATCTTGACATTCATAGCATTCTTGCATGCATTCATTGTTTTGATCTAAAAATTTCATGCATTGCATAATTTTCATGTTTTTCCCTCTCATAAAAAAAAATTTCAAAAATCAAAAAATATCTTTCCCTTTTGTTCTCTCATCAAATTCGAAAATTTGAGTTGACTTTTTCAAAAAATTTTTAAAATCAAATTGTTTCTCATGAGTCAAATCAAATTTTCAATTTGAAAATCTTATCTTTTTCAAAATCTTTTTCAAAAATCAAATCTTTTTCAAAATTCTTAGTTATTTTCGAAAATTCCAAAAATATTTTTCAAAAATCTTTTTCTTATTTTTATATCAAATTTTCGAAAATAACATAATCAATTAATGTTTTGATTCAAAAATTTCAAGTTTGTTACTTACTTGTTAAGAAAGATTCAAACTTTAAGTTCTAGAATCATATCTTGTGATTTCTTGTGAATCAAGTCATTAATTGAGATTTTAAAAATCAAATCTTTTTCAAAAACTAATTTCTATCATATCTTTTCAAAAATATCTTCTTATCTTTTTCAAAAATTTGATTTCAAAATATCTTCTCTAACTTCCTAACTTCTTATCTTTTCAAAATTGGTTTTCAAAAATTTGTTTCAACTAACTAACTAACTTTTTGTTTGTTTCTTAACTTTTTCAAAACTACCTAACTAACTCTCTCTCTCTCATTTTCGAAAATATCTTCCCTCTTTTTCAAAATTTCTTTTTAATTTATTAATTATTTTAATTTTTAATTTTTAAATCTTAATTTTCGAAAATTTTTACTAACCTTTTTCAAAAACTATTTTCAAAAATCACTAACTCTTTTTCAAAAAAATCATTTTCGAAAATTCCTTCTCTCTCACCTTATTCTATTTATTTATTCATCTACTAACATCTCATCTCACATCTCTGCCATCCTCACATTTGTGTTTCTTCCATTATATTACATTCTTTGTCCCCCCCCCCCTCTTCTTCTACTCACACAGGGATCCCTATACTGTGGTATAAGGGATCTCTATTATTATTATTATTATTCTGTGCCCTCTTCTTTGTCATATGAGCAGGAGCAAGGATAAGAACATTCTTGTGGAAGCAAATCCAGAACCTGAAAGGACTCTGAAGAGAAAATTAAGAGAAGCTAAAATACAACAATCCAGAGATAACCTTTCAGAAATTTTCGAACAGGAAGAGGAGATGGCAGCCGAAAATAATAATAATGTAAGGAAGATGCTTGGTGACTTTACTGCACCTAATTCCAATTTACATGGAAGAAGCATCTCCATTCCTGCCATTGGAGCAAACAACTTTGAGCTGAAACCTCAATTAGTTTCTCTGATGCAGCAGAACTGCAAGTTTCATGGACTTCCATCTGAAGATCCTTTTCAGTTCTTAACTGAATTCTTGCAGATATGTGATACTGTTAAGACTAATAGAGTAGATCCTGAAGTCTACAGGCTCATGCTTTTCCCTTTCGCTGTAAGAGACAGAGCTAGATTATGGTTGGATTCTCAACCCAAAGACAGCCTGAACTCTTGGGATAAGCTGGTCACGGCTTTCTTAGCCAAGTACTTTCCTCCTCAAAAGCTGAGCAAGCTTAGAGCTGATGTTCAAACCTTCAGACAGAAAGAAGGTGAATCCCTCTATGAAGCTTGGGAAAGATACAAACAGCTGACCAAAAAGTGTCCTTCTGACATGCTTTCAGAATGGACCATCCTGGATATATTCTATGATGGTTTATCTGAGCTATCAAAGATGTCACTGGACACTTCTGCAGGTGGATCCATTCACCTAAAGAAAACGCCTGCAGAAGCTCAAGAACTCATTGACATGGTTGCTAATAACCAGTTCATGTACACTTCTGAAAGGAATCCTGTGAGTAATGGGACGCCTATGAAGAAGGAAGTTCTTGAAGTTGATACTCTGAATGTCATATTGGCTCAGAATAAAATATTGACTCAGCAAGTCAATATGATCTCTCAGAGTCTGAATGGAATGCAAGCTGCATCCAACAGTACTCAAGAGGCTTCTCCTGAAGAAGAAGCTTATGATCCTGAAACCCTGCAATAGCAGAGGTGAATTACTTAGGTGAACCTTATGGAAACACCTATAACTCATCATGGAGAAATCATCCAAATTTCTCATGGAAGGATCAAAAGCCTCAACAAGGCTTTAATAATGGTGGAGGAAACAGGTTTAACAATAATAAACCTTTTCCATCATCCACTCAGCAACAGACAGAGAACTCTGAACGAAATACTTCTAATTTGGCAAACTTAGTCTCTGATCTGTCCAAGGCCACTGTGAGTTTCATGAATGAAACAAGGTCTTCCATTAGAAATTTGGAAGCACAAGTGGGCCAGCTGAGTAAAAAGATCACTGAAATCCCTCCCAGTACTCTCCCAAGCAATACAGAAGAGAATCCAAAAGGAGAGTGCAAGGCCATTGACATAAGCATCATGGCCGAACCTGTAAGGAGAGGAGAGGACGTGAATCCCAAAGAGAAAGACCTCCTGGGACGTCCAGTGATCAATAAGGAGCTTCCCTCTGAGGAACCAAAGGACTCTGAGGCTCATCTAGAGACCATAGAGATTCCATTGAACCTCCTTATGCCCTTCATGAGCTCTGATGAGTATTCCTCTTCTGAAGAGAATGAGGATGTTACTGAAGAGCAAACTACCAAGTTTCTTGGTGCAATCATGAAGCTGAATGCCAAATTATTTGGCATTGATTCTTGGGAAGTTGAACCTCCCTTGTTCATCAATGAACTAAGTGATCTGGATCAACTGACATTGCCTCAGAAGAGACAGGATCCTGGAAAGTTCATAATACCTTGTACCATAGGCACCATGATCTTTAAGGCTCTGTGTGTCCTTGGTTCAGGAATAAACCTCGTGCCCCTCTCTGTAATAGAGAAACTGGGAATCTATGGGGTGCAAGCTGCTAAAATCTCATTAGAGATGGCAGACAATTCGAGAAAACAGGCATATGGACAAGTAGAGGACGTGTTAGTAAAGGTTGAAGGCCTTTACATCCCTGCTGATTTCATAGTCCTGGATACTGGAAAGGAAGAGGATGAATCCATCATCCTAAGAAGACCTTTCCTGGCCACAGCAAGAGCTGTGATTGATGTTGACAGAGGTGAACTAGTCCTTCAATGGAATGAGGACTCCCTTGTGTTTAAAACTCAAGGATCTCCCTCTGCAACCATGGAGAGGAAGCAGAAAAAGCTTCTCTCAAAGCAGAGTCAACCAGAGCCCCCACAGTCAAACTCTAAGTTTGGTGTTGGGAGGCCACAACCAAACTCTAAGTTTGGTGTTGAACTCCCATATCCAAACTCTAAGTTTGGTGTTGGAGAGTCTCAACAAAGCTCTGCACATCTGTGAGGCTCCATGAGAGCCTACTGTCAAGCTATTGACATTAAAGAAGCGCTTGTTGGGAGGCAACCCAATTTTTATTTATCTAACTATATTTTTCTTCGTTATATGTCTTTGTAGGTTCATGATCATGTGGAGTCACAAAATAAATAGAAAAATTGAAAACGGAATAAAAAACAGCAGAAGAAAAATCACACCCTGGAGGAAGCACCTGCCTGGCGTTCAACGCCAGAACAGAGCATGGTTCTGGCGCTGAACGCCCAAAATGGGCAACATCCTGGCGCTGAACGCCCAGAACAAGCATGGTTCTGGCGTTCAACGCCAGAAATGGCAGCAAATGGGCGTTGAACGCCCAAAATGGGCACCAACCTGGCGCTGAACGCCCAGAGTTGTGTGCAAAGGCATTTTACATGCCTAATTTGGTGCAGGAATGTAAATGCCTTGACACCCCAGGATCTGTGGACCCCACAGAATCCCCACCTACCTCATCATCTCTCTTTCCATTCATGATCATCCCTTCTGTTTTCCATTCACCACTCACATCCATACACCCACTACCTTCAAAATTCAACATCTCTCTCCCACCCAATCCCACCCATATGGCCGTATACACACACCCATCCATCTCCTCCATATCTTCTTCTTCTTCTATTCTTTCTTCTTTTGCTCGAGGGCGAGCAACATTCTAAGTTTGGTGTAGTAAAAGCATAGCTTTTTTGTTTTTTCCATAACCATTGATGGCACCTAAGGCCAGAGAAACCTCTAGAAAGAGGAAAGGGAAGACAAAAGCTTCCATCAAAGGGTCTATAGCTCAGTGGTAGAACATTTGACTGCAAATCAAGAGATCCCTGAGATACCTCAGGGGATACATTTTCTTCCACACAATTATTGGAAGCAACTAAGGGTGGAACATCAAGAGCACTCCATCATACTCCATGAAATAAGAGAAGATCAAAAAGCAATGAGGGAGGAGCAACCAAGACAAGGAAGAGACATAGAAGAGCTCAAGGACATCATTGGTTCCTCAAGAAGGAAACGCCACCATCACTAAGGTGGATTCATTCCTTGTTCTTATTTCTTCTGTTTTTTTCATTTTCTATGTTATGTGCTTATCTATGTTTGTGTCTTCATTACATGATCATTAGTAGTTAGTAAATATGTCTTAAAGTTATGAATGTCCTATGAATCCATCACCTCTCTTAAAAGAAAAATGTTTTAATTCAAAAGAACAAGAAGTACATGAGTTTCGAATTTATCCTTGAACTTAGCTTAATTATATTGATGTGGTGACAATGCTTCTTGTTTTCTGAATGTATGCTTGAACAGTGCATATGTCTTTTGAAGTTGTTGTTTAAGAATGTTAAATATGTTGGCTCTTGAAAGAATGATGACTAGGAGACATGTTATTTGATAATCTGAAAAATCATAAAAATGATTCTTGAAGCAAGAAAAAGTAGCAAAGAACAAAGCTTGCAGAAAAAAAAATAGGCAAAAAAAAAATAATAGAAAGAAAAGCAAGCAGAAAAAGCCAAAAGCTCTTAAAACCAAGAGGCAAGAGCAAAAAGCCAATAACCCTTAAAACTAAAAGGCAAGGGCAATAAAAAGGATCCCAAGGCTTTGAGCATCAGTGGATAGGAGGGCCTAAAAGGAATAAAATCCTGGTCTAAGCGGCTAAACCAAGCTGTCCCTAACCATGTGCTTGTGGCGTGTAGGTGTCAAGTGAAAACTTGAGACTGAGCGGTTAAAGTCAAGGTCCAAAGCAAAAAAAAAAAATGAGTGTGCTTAAGAACCCTGGACACCTCTAATTGGGGACTTTAGCAAAGCTAAGTCACAATCTGAAAAGGTTCACCCAATTATGTGTCTGTGGTATTTATGTATCCAGTGGTAATACTGGAAAACAAAGTGCTTAGGGCCACGGCCAAGACTCATAAAGAAGCTGTGTTCAAGAATCATCATACTGAACTAGGAGAGTCAATAACACTATTCGAAATCTGAAGTTCCTATAGATGCCAATCATTCTGAACCTCAATGGATAAAGTGAGATGCCAAAACTATTCAAGAGGCAAAAAGCTATAAATCCCGCTCATATGATTGAAGCTCTGTTTCATTGATAGTTTGGAATTTATAGTATATTCTCTTCTTTTTATCCTATTTGATTTTCAGTTGCTTGGGGACAAGCAACAATTTAAGTTTGGTGTTGTGATGAGCGGATAATTTATACGCTTTTTGGCATTGTTTTTAGTATGTTTTTAGTAGGATCTAGTTACTTTTAGGGATGTTTTCATTAGTTTTTATGTTAAATTCACATTTCTGGACTTTACTATGAGTTTGTGTATTTTTCTGTGATTTCAGGTATTTTCTGGCTGAAATTGAGGGACTTGAGCTGAAATCAGATTCAGAGGTTGAAGAAGGACTGCTGATGCTGTTGGATTCTGACCTCCCTACACTCAAAGTGGATTTTCTGGAGCTACAGAACTCGAAATGGCGCGCTTCCAATTGCGTTGGAAAGTAGACATCCAGGGCTTTCCAGAAATATATAATAGTTCATACTTTGGCCAAGAATAGATGACGTAAACTGGCGTTCAACGCCAGCTTTCTGCCCAAATCTGGCGTCCAGCGCCAGAAAAGGAGCCGAAACCAGAGTTGAACGCCCAAACTGGCACAAAAGCTGGCGTTCAACTCCACAAATGGCCTCTGCATGTGCAACACTTAAAGCCTAGCCCAAGCACACACCAAGTGGGCCCCGGAAGTGGATTTATGCATCAATTACTTACTCATATAAACCCTAGTAGCTAGTTTATTATAAATAGGACCTCTTACTATTGTATTAGACATCTTTGGTCTCAGTTTTAATCCATAGTTCATCTTAGGAGACTATTGATCACGTTTTAGGGGGCTGGCCATCTCGGCCATGCCTGGACCTTTCACTTATGTATTTTTAACGGTAGAGTTTCTACACTCCATAGATTAAGGTGTGGAGCTCTGCTGTCCCTCAAAGATTAATGCAAAGTACTACTGTTTTCTATTCAATTCATCTTATTTCACTTCTAAGATATCCATTCGCACCCAAGAACGTGATGAAGGTGATGATTATGTGTGACGCTCATCACCATTCTCCCCTATGAACACGTGCCTGACAAACACTTCCGTTCTACATGAAATAAGCTAGAATGAATATCTCTTAGATCTCCTAACCAGAATCTTCGTGGTGTAAGCTAGAATGATGGCGGCATTCAAGAGAATCCGGAAGGTCTAAACCTTGTCTGTGGTATTCCGAGTAGGATTCAATGAATGAATGACTGTGACGAGCTCCAAACTCGCGATTGCAGGGCGTTAATGACAGACGCAAAAGGATAGTAAATCCTATTCCAGCATGATCGAGGACCGACAGATGAATAGCCGTGCCGTGACAGGGTGCGTGAGCATATTATTCACTGAGAGGATAAGATGAAGCCATTGACAGTGGTGATGTATCACATAAAGTCAGCCATGGAAATGAGTAAGACTGACTGGATGAAGATAGCAGGAAAGCAGAGGTTCAGAGGAACAAACGCATCTCTATACGCTTATCTGAAATTCTCACCAATAAATTACATAAGTATCTCTATCCCTATTTTATTAATTAATATTCGAAAACACCATTATCAATTTATATCTGCCTGACTGAGATTTGCAAGGTGACCATAGCTTGCTTCATACCAACAATCTCCGTGGGATTCGACCCTTACTCACGTAAGGTATTACTTGGACGACCCAGTGCACTTGCTGGTTAGTTGTATCGAAGTTGTGAACCATGGTATTGGCACCATGTTCTTGGCGCCATTGCCAGGGAAAGAAAGAGCCATGAATTTTACATAATTAAAGTGTAATCACAATTTCGTGTACCAGATGCGCAGATTTTGAGATATTAAATAATAACAAGAGGGGAGTTGTACTCTCTTTTTTCTTGTTAGGTTTTTATTACTATTGGATTTTTTCTTGATAAAGTTTTTAACGAGGTATTTCTCATCACAAAAAATATTGTATTCTTTTTCTTTCACTAAAATTTTTTTTCATTGAATTTTTTTTATAAAATTTTAATGAGGTATAATCCTAAATGGATATCTAAAAAGGAGTGTTATGATATCGATATCCATTTAGTGATATGTGATTTTTTTTTTATAATATGAGTAGTTCAGTTTTTCAATAGTAGAATCTTAAAGTTCTCAAGATGGATTATCTTAATAAAGTTTGAAAATATTAACTTTGTATATATATAAATAGAAAAAGTATGGTTTGAGACAGAACACACACAATACTAGCATAAAACACTTCTCTTTATATATGTACACTCTAACATATGAAAAAGTGAATTATCAAAAATATAAGAATTATCTCAATTATATTAAAAGAATGATATTAAAAAATATTATTAGAATTTTTTATTTATATTTTTTTTATTTTATATTTATTTTTATTTATTTATTTATTTTACAACACATAGTTATTACTTATTAAACACTTTTGATATTAGTATTAAATACAGTTGTGATAAATTAATTATGTATTTAAATTATTTTATAATTAATAAAATAAAGAAAATATGTGTATAATTATTAAAAAAATACTAATATATATTATTTATTATAAAAAATGTATAAGTAGTGGGATTGTTAAACATTTTAGATAAATCGTTTTCGTTATTTGTTATGCCCTTTTTATCTCTCTCTTTGCCCAAACTCGGATGGACATGGGTGGTTCAGCGAGTAAATACCCATAGTTGTCCTTGAGATTCACGCAAATACCTATAGTAATCCCTAAGATTCCGATTTTTTCATTGTAGTCCTCCAGATAGAGCTCCGAGCACTCAAACTGGTCCCTGATCATATTTCAGGTGATGAGTCATCACTGGAGCGCTGACGTGGCCTCGGATTGCCACGTGAGAGGGGTCTAAAACGTCGTTGTTTTGGTTTGGTGCCCTTCATAGCAAAAAACGACGCCGTTTAGATGTTGCTAAAACAGTTTTCTCTCCCAACACAAACGTTTCACTTCACTCGTCTGTTCTTCTTCCACTCTCTGAATTCTTCTTCATCTCCCCATCAATGGCGTAGCCATAGGGTTGTATTCGCTGGCAAGAAAAATTTGAGAGAAGAAGTAATTCGACCAGAAGTTGTTATTGTTCTTTCCCTCCTTCACGAGAAGAACGAGGTTCTGACTTTGTGATCGGACTCAAGGTAACCTTCCCTTTTTTTTACTTTGCATTTTGAATACAGTGTTGATTGATGATATGCAAGTTGTTAGTGTAGTTGAGGTTCTGTTATGTGTCCACCAAATCTGAATCTCATCTTTTGTTGGGTTTTATAATCACAAGTGTTCTACTTCATAAACCGATTTTGGGAATATTGTTCCAATTGTAGCACGTTTCTTTTTTTCTTTTTTTTTTCTTTCAGTTATTTGTGCTTTATTTTGTAAAATTAATTCACCGTCCGAAACAAGAAGTTCTGGTCCTAGAGGTATAATATCAATCACTTCACGTCCAAAGACAAATTCAAAGTCTCTTTTTTGGCCTCTGTAAATCAAAACAAAAGTCTAGAGCCCTTACTATCGAAAGTACTCCATAGCTGCTTGCTCCCTAATGGTTAAGCTATCCCCATGGAATCGAAATTCAGTTATTCCTGGAGATTAAGAATATGCTTTTTCCTTAACAGAAGAACTTGAAATTCCTAATTTAATAAAAAAAATGTGCTTTTGTGAATAGAAAATTAGAAATCATAGTTAGCTTAGATAAGATTGCTAATCACATATTTTTTCAAATGTTGTTTTGCTGAATTCATATTTTAGGGTCTTCAATTCTTCATAGTGTTGGTGATTTAATCAAGAAAGTAGCTTAGAAATTTCAGAGAGATTGAAGATGAGAAAGGTTCTGTTTTTCGGTATCTCTTGTAGAATATAGTGCTAGAACTCATGCTGAGAAGACATTGGTACCCAAAGACAAGAAACTGAAAATGGAAAGAGATGAAGTAGTTAAAATTAAGATCATCCCTCCATCTGGCTGTGGGAAGAAAATCTATGAAATTGATCCACTTTTGCTCACTCACCGCGACCATCTTGATTTCTGGTAACCTCACTTTTAAGCTTCATTTCCTTAAAGTATTTGTGGAACAACTATCTGAGTTGCTAGATCATGTAAAATTTTCAAACTACAGTTTCGGACGATACTTGAGATTGCGAGAGGATATCGACAAGCATGAAGGTGGCCTAGATCCATTTTCTCGCGGCCATGAAAATTTTGGCTTTAGGCAGAGGTATCTAACTTCTTGCTCAGAAAGCTGCTATGAACTTATCTACAGTTTATTAATACCAACTTATTTATCAATATTACTACTATTTTTTGCAGTATCACAGGAATTACTTATAGAGAATGGGCACCAGGAGCTAAGGTATATATGCTTTCATATTATATTCTTAACTCTTATTATTAAAATTGGTTTCTTTTCTTATGCTCAAATTCAATTTAAGGAGTTGTATTATTAAAAAATCTGTTTTGGATGTTCATCTAAAGTTCAACAAAAATCTTGTTTTCGATGTAGAAATATAGCTTGACATGTGTCTTAAAAATGATTGGATATTTTCTCAGTCAGCAGCATTAATTGGAGACTTCAACAATTGGAATCCAAATGCCGCTGTAATGACTCCGGTATGTTTCGGTTAATGTATGCAAATGATTGTGCTAGTTGGAGCATGTAATCATCTTCGGTTAATATATCCAAACAGAATGAATTTGGTGTGTGGGAGATCTTCTTGCCAAACAATGCAGATGGTTCGCCACCAATTCCTCATGGATCTCGAGTCAAGGTATGCTTATGCAGATGGTTCGCCACCAATTCCTCATGACATCGAAGCACCAATATATATCGTGAAAAAATGAACAGGAAGAAGTGTATGAAAGAAGAAGGAGAAGAGACGAACAAGACGAAGAGATGAAGTGTATGAAAATTTGGGGATTTAGGGTTACATATAATAGGAGGGACCAATTTGGGTACAATTTGAAAATTAGCCAGCTCAGCTAGTCGTTGGGACCCCTCCAGCGTGGCAAACCGAGTCCACATCAGTGTTCCGGTGATGAGTCATCACCAAAAATATACCTAGGGACCAGTTTGAGTGCTCGGAGCTCTATCTGGAGGACTACAATGGGAAAATCGAGATCTTAGGAATTACTATGGGTATTTGCGTAAATCTCAGGGACAACTATGGGTATTTACTCGTGGTTCAGCCTTGGTTTGAGGAAATTCTCCAATGTCCAATTTTTTTTATAGATATAATTTAATTTTTATATATTGTACATAATTTTATACGGTCATTCATTCTTTTAAATAATTATTTATACGGTCAATAAAAAAATAGTTATTTTTATTAACGTGTTATACTGTTATATAATTGGATATATGTATAAAATTATTTTACATTGACAATACATCAAAATTAAATTCTTATTTAATATTAATTATTATCTTCACATAATGTCAATAATATTGTAGCTATTAACTAAAATCTGGATCGTTACCAGTAAAACTTTAAATTGGTTGTTTGCTATAGTTCCGAGGCTCTGAGCAATGATTAAATTGGAAAAGAGTAAAGTATTGTTTTTATCCCCAACGTTTGGAGTAAGTCCTATTTGTGTCCCTAACGTTTAAATCATTCTATTTGTATCCTTAACGTTTATAAAAGTGATTCAATGTTATCATACTATCAATTATACTAACAAATCAGATAATATTTTTCAATTATTCTTACTTGAATGTATTCATTCTCAATTAGATCTCACTTGGATGTAATCGATTTTAATATTATACCCACTATTTGTGTTTAGATTCAATTATGTCCCTAGAAAAGTGAATTATGTAAATGTTGTAGGAATTAGTTTCAACATTTGATGAGCTATTTTTCGGAGTAGATCATCGATTCTATCCCAGACATTTGTATTCTAACTTCAAGAAGAGATTTTTAAAACTCAAACTAAAGCGCTCATGATGTGTAATTAACAGCAGGATAACATTAAATCACTTTTACAAACGTTAGGGATACAAATAGGACGATTTAAACATTAGGGGCACAAATAGAATTTACCCCAAATATTAGGGACAAAAGCGATACTTTACTCGTTGAAAAAAATTGTTACTCCAAATGGTGTTACTAACGAACATAAAGTTGAATTTCCATCAGATCGAGTAAATTGCCAAGAATGTAGTGCATCTTTTCGAGATTATAAAGGGAATAGTTCAATGGAAAGTAAGAACTTCAATAATATTTGGTGAAGTTGAAAATTTCCACGGAGGAACGGAAAATG
Organism: Arachis ipaensis; assembly: GCF_059453495.1. Lineage (NCBI taxonomy): Eukaryota > Viridiplantae > Streptophyta > Magnoliopsida > Fabales > Fabaceae > Arachis > Arachis ipaensis. The sequence continues at coordinate 28,089,393 of NC_142443.1, forward strand.
CCCACCATGTCCAAGAAGGAAAGAACTGTCGTAGGTTCAGAAGGAATTCTGCTCTTAAGACGAAAATCGGGTAAAATTGGGGCTCGCAAGTTGCAAATTATCTGGGGATTTTGAAAAATATATTCATTTTAATATTGTTTTTAAATTAAAAATACGAAAAATGGTGCGTTTCACTTATATAAACATACACTTTTTAACGCAAAAATTTACTGTACTATGATAACGTGTGCTTTTCTTTTTTCTCCCTACTAACATTAATTGAATTATCATAAAATTCTTACATAAATGTCAATAATCATTTTGAGGGAAGAAAAAATAAACCCAGCAATGGGAGAGGATTAGAATAAGCATGCTTTATTTTCCTTCAGCCATGCTGTGACTAGAGGCACCATGAACACTGCTTGAAGCAACGTTGGTTGCGAATGTAGCAGCACTGACCGGGAACACGCTTCCTGCCGTAACATCGCTAGATGTTTCGACTTTACTTATACTTTGTGCTAATGTTGACATTGGAGTGTTTGCATTCTGTTGTTTCTGTGATTCGGCCGAAGTAGTAACCCTGACAGCATGAACAGGTGCTGGATCCATGCCACTCTTCATCTCCGGCACGGCATGAAGCTGTTGTAACCTGAAATCGGTTTCCGGCCTGCGACAAATCTTCCTAAGTTGCACAATTTCCTGTGAAGAGAACACAAGTGGATGTGGATGATGAATAAACAAAATTGATCATGAACATAATATGAACTAATTTCTAAGTAGCACTATACAACAACACCTTTCATTTATATTTGATTTAGTTTGATATTTGTACACAAATCATCTCGGCAATCCAAAAAGATAAACTCATATGCAGTTGTCTTCATGTGAAGTTGATAGTTGAAGTCGTTAGATAGCAATTTAGTCGGACATGTCAAATTATTTAACGGTTCTTAACTATCAAACTTCGTATGAATACAATTGCATATGAGTCTCCACCATCTAAGTAATATAACATTATTCTCTTATCCCTTCTTTATATTCTAGTACTGTATCTTATCCGTTTCGCTGATCAATCATGGAACCTAACATGAACACTAATGATCGTAGCATAAAAACACAAATCCCACAAGATGGAACCACAAAAAAATATTAATACCTCTGACTGATCATGATCATAACGAACCAAAAATCTACAACGGCAACCTCTTACATCATGCCTCCGCCTTTGAGCATCAAGTACATGGGCATCAAAATAAAGGGCCTGTTCTTTACCTTCCTGAGATGTCAAAACAAAAACATAAAAGAATGATTACCAGAAATGGTGAGTGTCCAAGAAGTCAAATAGGACGATAATAGACAATAAAATTAACCACAATTATGTTTTTAATGATGTCATGTCAAGTCAGAGCCTCGCACCTGAAAACATAGTATAAGATCCCCGGGAAGGACTGCAACACATTCTGCTGATTCACATGGCAGAGAGCGTGGCCTGACATTCTTTCGGACATTTACCCACTCATCTTCCGCAGGTCCAAAACCAGAAAATCTTACCAGCACTTCCTGAAAGTGAACATATTACTACCATTAAGGAACTATAAAGGCATAAGCCGCAAGAAAATAGTCACTTCCTGTTTGTTATGAAAGAGTTCATGACGCAACTCCAGATATTTGCATAATCATTAATGAGCGACCAGAAAATTGAGAATCAAATCAATTCATTTGTTTACAAGTAAAAACATTACAACCTTTACAAACATCTTGGAAGTTGTATGCAAAAATCAGTCATGCAACCAAGAAAAACCAATCTTTGATGGTTTATTGCAGCAAGATCAACCAGTCCAAAAGAGCAATTGCTAAGAATGTTTTACAGCATACCAAATCCCCTACATAGTCTTGATATTCCGTGAACATGCATTTGGAAATATAAAAGTAGTACATTCACTGGATCATCAAGTTTATATATTAAGGGAAAAGGGAAATTAACCCATGAAAATAAAAAGACCAACATTTCTCAACAAAGCTTGTGAATTTAAAGAATCTCAAACTAAAATTACCGGATCACCACTCTCCAAATATCTGTGCATTATAAAGTTAGCAACGTCATACCTACAGAGAAAATAAAAAACCATAAGTCAGTTCCCACGGATACAAAACAATTTAGAGGGAAAATAAGAAACAGAAGATCCTAAAACAATTTAGAGGGAAAATAGGAAACCGAAGATCGTAAAAATCAACAGGGAAAAAATCCTGACCATGCTCTATCCCTTCCAGATTTAGCTTCAAATTCTGTGGCTGAGCTTTCTTGAGTAACTTTTCCTGCAGTTGGAATAAGCAGAAAAATGAAAAAAGTGTACATAAGCAAATAAATTGAATAATAAGAGCATACAAGCATAGACACTTGATGTAGTAGGATATCATTTGCTTAATAAGTTTTTCTCCAACGGCTATTAAAGATTATAATCAGAAAATAAATGAAACTCTAAGCCAAGATCATCACGAGCAAACTCCGAGTTTTCTTTCTGCTCAGTTATGACTTAAAAAAATTAACATCTTTGCAAGAAGCATAGTATCGTGGACATTAAAAAGTTACGTTACTGTGACATATGTATTCAGAGACATAGAGTGGAGATGTTCATATAACACACATTCAGACCCCAAGATATATATCTAGCCAAATGTTAACATTATTACTAGTCTTGGACCATATAATATCTGTTGAAGCATAAAAAAAGTGGCATGGTTCTACCTGAAGCAGTTGGAATTGTAGCAGCTGTTGGTTGATGAATATTCTTTACTACGGCTGAACTGGCCTTGGTCATTGGTGTGATATCTAACTTTACAAGAGACTTGTTTAATTTTGCCCTTATAGCATATCGCTTATTTTGAAACCAATTCCACACCTGAAAATAGATGAAAGCTAAGATAACAGCATAGGAAAGAGTCATCTCACAACAAAATATGATTACCGTACTTGTCTCATCTGAACAGTAATCTTGTCTTTACGACCCGGTGATTCACTGCAAATTATTGAAAAATAAAGGAACTCATTTCATTAATCTTAATGTACTAGAGCAAACTGAATAGTACCGAATACTAATATTCCTTCAAGAACTAAAGATAAGAGCCAAGAACGGTATGACACACCTGAACTTCTCTGCAATAGCAGTAAGAACATCGCGTGCCGGCATTGCATTATTGTGCTCATGCAAAATAGCCTCCATTTCTGCAACCTATACAGTCAAAACAACAGTTTATGGCAGCATTGTAAATAGAAAATATTCCATATGCCACTAGTGGTGAAGCCTCATATTGTCTCACTTCTGCAATTCTAATAAGATTAGTCCCTTATTTTGCATCGATCAGAAGCTGTTAAAGTGAGGTTTTTAAGGAAAACAACTACAATCCCATCAGAAACACATGGAAAGCCCCTAGTCTACTTTCATGTGTTTATTGATATTGAGTAGTCTAACATTTGAATTGAATGACACAATAAAGAAAAGTAAGATTTTCCCTCTATTTCGGACAAAGTTTCACTGAATAGCAAATTGAAAATGAAATAGAATGTGGCATTTAGCTTCTGCAACAGTGTGCAGAGGCTATCATCATGTGATCCAGCCTATAAAACATTACGAAGTTCCTCTAATAAGGAATGCTTTCTTTGAAGACATAGATGTTTTCAAATAAAAAAATTTCCCAATACGAACTCCATGCATGCGTATTTCAAAATCCACTGCTGGCTGTATTAGTTAGTAATTTAGTAATCATGTATTTAATATTTATTAGGGAAAAAAATGAAATATATTCAGAACCCTAAAAGTAAGCAAGTAGGTACTTGCATAATGAAGGTAAAGCTAACCACTTCGTTAATACTGCACAGGATTCAAAATTTAGCTTGAAAACAGGCACCCAATACTCGAAAACGAAAAAAGTATGGAACAGAACTTCACTAACTCATGTGAGAACTTCGAATTCAAAACATCCAAAAGTTCACCATAGAAATAAACATGTTCATGCGTGGAATAGAGAAATTTTGGAGGGAAAAATAAGATAAAATGAGCACCTCAGATGAAGTGAAGCGAAAGGCAGGTCCTCCATTGCTGGGTGGGCGACCCATGAGAACTTTTGTGCCTTTTGTGGCACAATTTCTGCTATGCAATTTGTGTACGGAAGAAGGAGAGGAGACCAAGAAGAGAGAGAAAAAAAAGTGGATAATTTCGGTTAGGTAGGTATAATAATAATAATTAGAAGAAGAAGAAGAAGAAGAAGAATGAGAAGAAGGAGAAGAAGAAATTTGAGTTTGAAGTAGTGGGGTGGGGGGACAGAGAGAGCATGAAAAAAGAGGCGCTTGTTGTGGGGGGAGAGAGAGAGAAAGATCTTTTTACAGAACAGTTAGTTGGGGTGGAAACAGGAAACTACATAACGAGGAACGGCTTTTCCCAGATAAATATTTGTTTGTACGTTATTAAATTGATAAAAAAATTTAATAAAAAGATTTTTTTATTTTTAATGTATTTAATAAATTTTTAATAATAAAAATAAAAATATTAAAAAATATTAAAAAATATTTTTTTAAAAGTTATAATTTATATTTTTTTAAAAGATTTTTTTTAAAAAATAATATTTTTTTACATAATAAATAAATAAAAAAATATTTTTATCTTATTTTATTCATATATAATTAATAAATAAAAAAAATTTTTATGAAATATCTAAATATAAAATTATTTTTATTTTTATAAAAAAATTTTTAAAAAAATATCATTTAAAAACAATCTTTTTCGAAAATAACACCCAAATAAGTTTTAACAGGTTAAAATCTATTCTTTTTTTTAAAAAAAATGTGTACCTTCATTTAATTATATTATTTTTTAATAATTAATTTAAATATAAAATTATTTTATATTAATAATATTTTAAAATTAATTTTTTATAATATATTATTTTTTAAAAATTTATTATCAAAATATCACTTTTTTTTATTAATTATTCAAATATTACTTTTTATTAAGATAATAACTGATTTATTATTTTATTTTTAATTAAAATTAATAAAATAATATAAAAAAAGTAGCATCTAAAATAATTTTAAAAAACTGATATTTTGATATTAAGTTAAAGAAAAAGCATAACACATTGATAAAAAAAACCTTTAACATTTATCTATCTTAGCCCTTCAAATAATTAATAGTTAAAGATTAATGCGCTTAGTCGCTAAAATTTTAGTAATTAAAAAATAATAAAAATTTTATATATTTTAATTTAAATATTTAGATTTTAAATCTTATTTTATGAATAAAAAAAATTATTTAATTATTTCTAATTTTAAATTAAAATATTTATTTAAAACATAATTTGTAAGTGAAAATAAGTAGTATTCTCAAAAGTAATTATATTGATTTATATTTGGTTTTTAATTATTACTTTATACCTTAATTTTATTATTTGTTCCCAAAAAAAATCCTAATTTCATTACCCACATTCACTCACCCTCACTTACCTCCTTCAGAGTCGTTGTCACTCCCTCACTCTCATCTTTCACTCAACGCACAACACACCCACACACACTCAGTCCCTCGTCAAACACACAAAATCCACACATAGAGGAAGAAAAAGAAGAAAAGGGAGAAGAGGAAGGAGAGGAGACGACGCTAGCGGGTTGGGTGCCGCCGCCATCATCGTCGAGCTGCAGGAAGAGAGAGAGATGTAACACGAGAAGAGAAGTGCTGCCGAAATTTTTATAAGTTTGGACCTAATTAAATGATTGATTTAAGAATAAATGATTTTTGAGTCTTTTAAGAGAGGTTTAAACTTGAAATGGTTTGAAGTTAGTTCGAGAATTTTGGACAGGTGAAAATGAGTTCTATAAAAGAGAAATAGTTTTAAATGAAGTTGCTTTGGAGGTTCCAAAAAATGTTATAAAAAGTGGTATCAGTTTTAAAGAAAAACAATTTGAGAAAAAGTGTTAAATGGTTCAAAAACCCGAGAAATTTTAGATTTAAATGAGATATGGAAGTGATTCTTGACGTGATGTGAACTAAATATGTATTGTTCTTGAAAGTAATAGGCCAAGCATGTCTTTGAATCATGATAAAAATAAGTATAAAGACTTATGGTTCGATTTTTATTATGAATTGAGTTGGATTATGATTTTGAGTTTGATTGATTGTGAATATTATTGAGATTTGTTCTGGACAAGAGCACTTTAGTTAATTCCGCTTGTTTGAGGTACCCGGTAAGGACGGTGGTTAATCCTGCTTACTCGTGGACTAATGTGATAGGCAAGGACGGTGGTCTTATTCCACTTGCATGTTTGACATCCCAAGAGAAGGTAACAGGGCACTCTCCCTTTGAGACCAGCTTGTGATAAGCTTGAAATGTTCCTCTCAGGGATGTGGTGGGTTGTTTCGCCCACGTTCTTTCTTATTGCAAAGTGACAGGGCACTCTCCCTCTAAGACAGGTGACAGGGCACTCTCCCTCTAAGACAGAATGATACCTCCAGTGACAAGGTGACATTGCACTCTCCCTCTGAGACAAGAATATTTTTCCTCCTTGGAATGCACAATAGAGAGATCATGTCCGGATTAGCTACCGGGTATATTGGGTTCTGTAACACTCTAATTACCCTAAGCTTTATCTCTAGCCGTAAAGCAAAGGTTATGACAATTCTAAGGCTTATACATATTTATATAAAAGGAAATAATATATTCTAGAAGCCCGATGAAGGATTAAGCTCAAAATAGAATTACAAAAGCGCGAAACGTTCACACGAAGCTAACGTGCAAGATACAAGGTATAGATGCAAGAGAATAGAACATGTATAGATATAAGAGTATAATAATCATAGGGAACTAGCCGCAGCTTGCGGAGTTTAAGCCGACTAGTTATAAACAGAAAAATACAGAGTTTTGGAGTTAAAACAGCTTATACAACTTATCTCTCAAGTAAGCCTCTAAGGTCATAAAGTCTAAAACAAAAAGGGTGAGAGAAAGTACTACAACAAAATAAAACAGAAATAAGCCAGGAAGAAACCATACTCCACTCTGCCACCATGTCCGCAATTTCACCGAGGTGAATTACGACCTGCATCTGAAAAACAACAACAAAATATGGAATGAGAACTGAAGGTTCTCAATATGGTAACAGTGCCCAACAATGTAAGATGTAAGGCTCCGGGACGCCGAAGGCAATCCTAGAACTTCACATCGCATACGGATATTCAAGCTTAGAATAAATTAAATAAATAAAGAACTTAAAACACAAACCGGTTATCTAAATTTAGGAGAATTCTATCTAATACTAATCACACCGCTGTACCTCACAGCCTTCACCAACCTAACCTCCGTGCGATCCCATCACCACCGCCTACCTACCTCTTCAGCACCAGACAAACACAGGTAATGCAAGCAAATAAAACACATATATTATTCATATATAACAAGTAATTCAAGAAGCAATTAGGCAAACTCAAGTAACCAAAGCAAACAAACACATAAGAGATGCATATGATGAATGCCTGTCCTATTGGCTCGTGATATCACATGTCGGTCTATAAATGCCAATCCGACACATCCTTTCAGATGTAGCTTTTCTGCCACACCCACGGATATAGTGCCGGGCACACTCTATTTACCCACGGATATAGTGCCAGGCACACTCGCATGCACAATCCAAGGGCATAGTGTCTGGCACACTCTTGCAGCAGAAAAGATTATCAATCATAATTCAATCCCAAGGACATAATACCCTGCACACTATCATACTTAACCCAAGGATATAGTGTCTGGCACACTCTCAACATTCATCAAGATCATCATTCCTCTTTGAGTTACCACCACACTTAACCCAAGGATATAGTGCCTGGCACACTCTCAACATGCAACAAGATCATCATTCCTCTTTGAGTTACCACCACACTTAACCCAAGGATATAGTGTCAGGCACACTCTCAACATGCAACAAGTCCATCAACCTCAAATCATCACTTGTCATCACCATTTCTCATATCAATCCACTTTCAATTATCATTTCTCAACATTCCAAGGATATAGTGCCTGTCACACTTTCCACATCCAACATCCATCAGGCTCATAATAACCATCCTCAGTTCTTAATTCCATTCCGAACTCGTTTGTTCATCAGTTTCTCAATTCGTTGTCAGTAATCACCAAGTTCACTACTCTTTCTTCTCTCTCAACCAAACTCATCCCCCAATACACCAGAAACCTAAACCTCCGTTCTCTAACTTTTCAAAGTAATACCCAAATAATTTCACCCAAGACCTTCTCAATGTTTAACAGCCAAAAGCAAGCCAAAAAGTCTTAAATAGGTGCCACAGAAGTTTACAAGCTTGTTGGGAAGGTGAAACAGTTAAAAACAAGATTTTAGTTGAAAAACAGGGCATGTGCATACGCACAAGGGTGTGCGTGCGCACGCCTAGGAAAGTTTTCAAATGTGTGCGTACGCATAGGTAGTAAAAATTTCAACTCTGTTCATCCATACAAGGCATGCGAATGCCCTCAACAGAGTGCACCTTCCAACGTGTGCGTGAGCACAGGGCTGTGCGTGCGCACAGGTTGCAAAACTTCGATGGTTGTGTGTGCGCACAGGTCGTGCTAGCGCTCTCATCAGCAAGCCTTCCCCTGTGTGTGCGTGCGCTCAAGGCTGTGCGTGCGCATACAAACCAGAAATCACAAATTCTGCAGCATGCACAGAATTGAAATTTTGACACCAAACTTTGAATGATCATAACTTCTTCTACAAAAATCCATTTCTTACAAAATTTATATCTACTTAAAGATTTTTCAAAGAACTTTAATTTAAGATAAATTCTGACTAATTTTAAAAACTGAGGCTCAAGTTATGATATGTCAAAGTTCACCAAGAATCTGCTTTTACCAAAACCTTGAAAATTCAACTTACCACAACTCTCATCTTAAAACCAAATCAAAGCCTACTCAACACAATACCGAATTCACTCATGAATCCATACCAAACATTTCTCAACCAACCATCAATAACCTCCCATTTACACTATTCCACACTATCAAAATCATTATTCTCCAATGTCTAATAATCATCATAAACACTCCTAATTCTCCTCATTCATCAATAACATTTTTACAACTCATCATCAGTCATCAACAATACCAGCAACTCTCAATAACTATAATAATTCTCAACATTCATCATTTTAAGCTCCCAAACATTTCACAGCAACATTACACATCAATCATTCCTCATACATAAATACTTCACTTACCACCCATCATCCTCATAATAGTCATCCATCATCAATCATAGCTCAACATCAATAATGCACCCTCATACAACATTAACTCACAATCAACACCATTCAATATCATCACCAACCACAAGATTCAAAATCCACAATCATCATCATAATATATCATCACACATCATAATCATCAATATCCTTCAACAAGCACCATAAACATATATTATACATTCCAACATTCCCTACAATCCTCTTCATCATACAACATAATTTCATAAATAATTAGGCATACACCAACATCATTCAATCCTATCTTATGGTCCACTAGCCTAAGTTTCCAGAAATACTACATATTACATAAAGAAAACCGAAACCATACCTTAGCCGATTCCCAATATGCGCAAACACCCAAAGCTTGATTCCAACGAGATCAACAAGCCTTAAACACCAAAACTACTTCCAAAACTCACCAATTATCAATCCAATGAGATTAGGGATAAAATCCAACAATTACCTGCTACTAGAGATCACCTAAATAACCAAAACCACAAAACTTACTCAAAAACCAAACCCCAAAAATGCAAAAAGTTAGGGCAGGAAATTGGGATGTGAGTTTCGAATTCTTACCAAATTTTCTTATATAGAAACGAAGAGCTCAACGAGAGCTTCGCGTAACCACAAACGGCTCGTCAATCGGAGTTCCGTAACTCAAGTTATGGCTCCCGGAAGGTGATGATGAATAGTAACATCACCTGTTCTTCTCTCTCTTCTCTCAAACCGCGCCTCTCTCTTTTTGGAGGGTGAAAATGAGCTGAGTTGCTCATTTAACTCACTTATATATGTTGGGCCTTGGGCCCGGTTTAGGCTCGGTCCAACCCGTTAGCGTTTTTAGCCCGTTTGACCCACTTTGAGCCAAAACCTTTAAGATTAACGCCCGATTTTCGATTCTAAATTGTTTTTGTCCTTTCAAAATACCAAATCAATTTTCAAAATCTTATTTTCCAAAATACGCGGTACTGGACAGACTAGAGCTGATACTGCCGGCTTAAGCGCCAGTACGCATTTTTACAAAAACTTTTCAAAAAGGATACATTTTCCAACTAAAAAAATTCATTGAAATCAAATTTCACCTTTAAATTTTCAAATTAAAACTTCTAAATTTTGAATCTACTCCAGACACTTAAAAATTATTATTTTCACTAAAGCGATTAAGCCAGTTCTTACAAGTTCTAGAAATTTAACCGACACGTGAGCTCATGACCAGTAGGATAGGCATGCATCATACTGCATTTATTTGCTATTGTTTGGGTGTACTTAATTGTCTTTGGTTTGTCTATGTGAATATTTATGTTTAACTGCTAATTGTCATACTTACTGTAATTGTTATTGATTGTGTTTGAACTTCTTTACTTGTGATTGTGACTGGTTGGTTGAATTGTGGTGGATTGAGTGTTGATTGATTATGCTTGAGTTGGACGCCGTGATTGATTTTGTGATGGGCGGGTGATAAACCCCATTTTTAGGGTTTATCTTGTACTTAATTTAGGGGATTTTATGACCTTTTACCCACATTTATTCAATAAAATAGCATAGTTTCATGATTGTCTCCTAATTTGTGCTTAAGTGTAAAAACATACTTTTTAGGCACTTAATTGCTAATTTTGATTCACCTTTGATTCCACTAGATGCCTTGATATGTTTGTTAGTGAATTCAGATTGGAAAGGCTAGGAATGGATCAAAGGGATGGAGAGAAAAAGCATGCAAGTGGAGAACTCATGAAGAAATAAGGATTTGGGATGCTGAGATCGACGCGCACGCGCAGCAGACGCGCACGTGTGGAAAGTGACGTCGCAAGGTGACGCATACGCGCACATGACGCGTACGCGTGGATAGCAATTTGTCAAGCGACGCATACGCGTGACCCACTTAAAGTGAATTCGCTGGGGGCGATTTCTGGGCTTCTCAGGCCCAAATCTAGCTCATCTCTTATGCTATTTAACCCAAGGATTGAAGGGGAATCAACACATTACATCACATTAGTTTAGTTTAGTTTAGTTTTAGTTTTAGAGAGAAAGTTAGTTTCTAGAAAGAGAAGCTCTCTCTTCTCTCTAAAATTAGGGTTAGGTTAGATCTAGATTAGGATTTCTTAGATTTAGGTTAATTTCATGCTTTGATTCACTTTTTCTTTACAAATTCTTGTTCCTCTACCTCTCATATCTCTAGTTTAGCATTTAATTCTTGTAATTCTCTACTTTTATGTTGATGCACTTTTGTTTCCTCTATTTTTCTTTTAATTCAATTTATGATTCATGTTCCTTTATTGTTGAATTGCTTTGTTATTGTTTAATTCCTTGAAATTGAGTAGTGTAGATTTACTTTTCTTGCAATTTGATTTTACTTTCCTTTTATGCCTTCCAAGTGTTTGACAAAATGCTTGGAAGGATGTTAGAGTAGAATTTTATGTTCTTGACTTGGGAAGGTAACTTAGGAATTCTTGAGTGACTAATGTCCAAGTGATTGATAGTTGGTAGCCATTGACTCTAGCTCTCATTAATTCAATTCGTGAATAGCTAGGACTTATGGACTTGGATTAATCCTTGCAATTATCATGTTGTGGTTAGTGATAAGGATAGAGATCCTTGACCACCAAACCTTGCCAAGACCTCTTTTTGTCATTTAATTTTCATTGCCATTTACTTTTCTTGTTTCTCATCTTAAAAACCCCAAAGATATTTCATAGCCAATAACAAGAATACTTTATTGCAATTCCTAGGGAGAACAACCCGAGGTTTGAATACTTCGGTTATTTTTATAGAGGTTTGTTACTTGTGACAATCAAATTTTCGTATGAAAGGATTATTATTGGTTTAGAAACTATATTTGCAACGAGAATTCATTAGTAAAATTCTCTACCATCAATTTTCCATTCATTAGCGGGAGGCCGTGATTGATATATATTTAAGGTTTAGTAGAGTATGAAAAATCAAACTAGTTCAGCATAGACTTAATAAACGCATGCTTGGAACATGTTGGTCATTCATACAATTTAGGAAACTTTTAAATTTTTTATAAGAAAAATATGAATTTAGATTTTGGAAAATTAACTGTTAGTTTTTGAAAAGATTCATAATACAAATGATGATCACTGTGGTTGAAAATAGCTTTCTTTTTATATATCTTCTTATGACGATTCTGAAACTCCTATGGTGAGACCTTGTGGTTAGGTTCTCATCCCCTACACCCTTATATTTTCAGAAAATAGACGAAGAAACTTATAAAGAGTTATTGTGCTTTTGGGTCATGCGATATTGTTGTATTAGTTTAGTTATTATTTTTTCTTCGCCATTATTATTATATTCTTATAAAAAAGGTTATGAGTCGTGATTTGTAATGATATATAATATTTGTAAGAATGTGTATAACGAACTCTGGTTATTATGTGTATATATATAAATGAGATGACTGTAATTGGTTTGTATGTATGTATGTATGTATGCATGTATATATGTTTCAAGAAAAAGTATTTTTTGATTTTTTGAGGGAAAGTCGATACGATTTATAGTTAAAGGCTCCTATTTTATTACTATATATGTGTGTGGATATTGTCGTAATATCTTTGCTATCAGAGTGGTACAACTGAAAACGTAACATTCTGATAGTAAGAGTGTTATATTAAGTAATTTAATTAAAAATATTAAAATATTTAATAAATTTTAATTATTATTTAGACAAAAATATTTTTATATGATATTATTTATAAAAATTTAATTTTAATGTATTAATAGAATAAATTATTTGGATGATCTTCAAATGTTAGTTGTGGAAACTAAAAAGTGATTATTTTTGGTACTATAATAATACATAATTAGATATATGTATAAATTTTTTTATATTATCAATATATCAAAATTAAATTATATGCGTAAACTACTAAAATTGTCATCGTATTTTGGAGATGCTAACAAAATGCTCTATACTTTTGATAACGACAATAATGTCATCAAAATATTATAAGATACGATAAAAAAAATCAAAAAACATTTTTTATTATAAGTGGCAAATGATTTTTGTATTTGGCAAACCAATTTTTAAATATGATAATAAAAATACTCTCCACTTTTGAAGGTATTTTGTCGGCTTATTCAAAAATTGAAGAAGATTTTTCTGGTTTATCCAAAAGTAAAAGAGCATTTAAAATAGCTTAACTTAATAGTCACCCGAATTCAAAAAATAAAAAAAAATTACCTAAAATTTTTAAATTAATCTTCACTTATTTAATTTATTAAGGAATAAGTTCTATTTATATATAAAATATTTAACCATGGTCTCAAATTTTTATTCTATAATTTATATGGAGGATTTTGCTACTGTGTAGAAAAAAATTTCTTTCTACATATATAAAAACCACGTGTCTTATATAAAAATAGGATAGTTATACAGCGTAGAAATGTGTATTGGATCAATAGCTTTTTAAAAATTTTAGAAAACTGTGATTTCAAGAATGCTAGGCCCTATATATTTTTTTAATCAAGCTATAATAAAACCTATAAAAAGTATTAATGACTAAAATTAAAAAATAATTTTTTATGCAAAATTATTTAGTAAATTTAAATATTTCATTTGTTAGAAGAGTGTAACATTGGATCATAAAAGAAAAAGATAAAAATTGAACTTAAAATAAGAGTAATAGCAGGTCAAAACTGACGTCGTTTGAAGAAATTTAACAAAAAAAAACCTTATCAGCCCATTTACTCACCACCATCAGTAGCCCTAGCGTAGAATCCCATTTACTCACCATCATTGCAGAACTGCTCTCCGCAGCCAAAGGGTGGCGTTATTGCCGCCGAAGGTCTATCATGCTTGGCCCTCCTCTCGCTGTCGTAGCGAAGGTTTGGCAGTAGGAGTTGTTCCCGTCAAGTCGCCAATGTCTACTCAGCCATGTTATCCTCGTTGTCGCGATCCTTTGTAATCGGCCTTGTTGTCGTCACCGTTACCTTCATTCCGTCTATCATCTCTACGCGAGTAAATATAAGAATGGGGGATGAATATGAAAGGAGAAGAGAAGAAATCAGATTTAATCAACTTTATACCTATTAAAAAGAATTAACATTAACATTAAAAGTAATATGTAACTTACATAAAAATAAAGTATAAGAGAATATAAAAAGTTAAGGTTAAAAAGAATTCTATGATAAGAATCCTATGATATAATACAAAGATAGAAGATAGAAGATAGAAACCTAAGAGACTAAGAATGAATCTGGAGCCACTTAAACTGACATGACATCATCTTAGAAACCTAAAAAGTTAAGAATGAATATAAAAGCTACCTTTCATAATTTTAATGGCATCTTAAGAAATTTTTTTTCTTGTAACGTGACCTTAAGATCAATGTAGGATATGGTAATTGTACATTGAATTTTTTAAGGCGTAACATTTCAAAAATTTAATGGGAGTTTAAGATAAAATTATTACATTGAATTTTATTCCTTGTGACGTTTCATAATTTTAATGGGAGGTTTCATGATGATTTTCATAGTTTCTTTTTATTTTTTATTGTAGTTGAAAAAAGAAGAGTAAAAGTCTAAGAATGAATCTAGAGTCACCAAATCTTACGTGGTATCATGATAGAAATTAAGGAAGTTAAGAATGCATATAGAGACTACCTTATATTCTGTTTTAATATATTACTAATAGATATGTATAAATTGTAGAATTTTAACATTTGTAACGAAAATTTTTTATAATTATTATAATTATGGAACTTTTAATGTGTGTTTATTGTATTTAATTATTATTTTATATTTTAACTGAATAATAATATATAAGAGTTTTTCTTTTAAACTTTAAAAAAATTACTAAAAGATGATTGGTTGATTTCCAAATTTTGGCAAGTAAAACAAAATTACTGACATGACATCGTTAGAAAGAGAAATATGGCTTAAACACAATATAAAAGAACTTAGGTATCAAATTTTATATAATAAGAATAGATAGATAGATGTACTTAGTAAAGAGATTTTGTACCAAATTTAAACAAGCTAATCCTAAATTTGGCCTCTCAAATTTGAGGTCGAACTCAAATCGACCCCTAAAATTACAATTGACCCAATTTGAACTCTAAAATTTACAATATTAACTCACATTAGCTCCTGAGCTAGTTTCCATTAATAGTGTGCTGATTTTGCATGTTAACTTGCCACAATTTAGACTTTTCGCCTAAGTTCCACGTGCCTGAGACCTACTCGAGCTTTTATAGAAGCTTGAATGGCTCCCCAACTTCCCTAAGAAGACAATAATAACAAACTCAACTCTTAAAATCTTGGGGCCTGGGAGCAGCAGTCAAACTTCTGGGAGTAATAGATCGCAATCACAAGAAACATGGGCGAGGAATTCAAATCGAGGCAAGTTAACGTACCAAATCAACACGTCATTAACGGAGATCAGCTCAAAGGTTAATGTGAGTTCTGATTGTAATTTTGGGTCATTGAAATTTTAGGATTTAATTTAATTCCACATCAAATTTCAGCAGGCAAATTGAGTATTAACTCAAATTCGAACATGAGAAGTTTTTAATAATTTGTATGAGAGATTATGAAATAAAATAATAGTAGTAAAAGTCTTAGAGAACATATATAAATAGGTCAAATAGTATAAAATTTCAAAATTTATAATTAAAATTTTTTATGATTATTATTATTATGACATTTATAATGCAAGTGTTTATTGCATTTAATCTGTTGAAGGTAAGACTGGAAATAGAAAATAGTTTGTAAGCCAGTTTTAGATAGTGTTAGTTGGTAGTTAATAAAGGTGAGTATTCTTTGTTCTAGTGAGTGTGTATATATATCTAGTTCAATGTATGTAATGTAAGTAGAAGTGATAAAATAAAACCAGTTCAGTTCTATGTGATAATTCTCTTTTTCTCATATTGCATTTTTCACCAAAAGCTAATTGCCATTGTTCTTAGCATTTTCATTGAGATTCTCAACTGCAGTGAAGTTCTATCGTAGCATTCATTCTTGTAACATGGTATCTTGAACTTGGTTGTGAAGATCCATGGCATTTTTTTTGTGTGAATTCAACCTCTACTATTTAGAATGTTTTGGTTCTAATTCAAGACAAACTTAAATAAAATAATTTTTCAACATGGCAGCAAGTTGTTTTCCTCACTCTTGAAAGCCTCAAACTTGAAGATTATTTGGATCCTTCAAAAATTTCCTCTCAATTTGATTCAAAAAAATCTACTCAAGAAAAGGCAAATTCAGATTCAATAAAACAAGTCACCCCTACAACACCTTCAACTATTTCAATCAAGAAAGAATCAAGCAAATTTAAAGAATGGAGGCAGAATGACAAAGCTCTTATGACATGGATTCTGTCTTCCACAAGCATGACGTTTAAGCATAAAATGGTAAACTGTAAACAATTTTATGAGGTATAGAATAGAATTCATTCTTATTTCACTACATATTTAAGAACATGAATTCAAAGTCTAAAGACAGAACTCCGATTTGTCAAAAAAAACTTCAAATGTAACTGAATATTTAGCTATAATTCAAAAGCATGTGGATTCTCTTCTAGCCATTGGATATCCTCTCATTGAGGATGATCATATTCAAGCTATTCTAGATTGCCTCACAGAAGAATATCATGGATATGTTTTGTCAGTAAAGTCGCGCATGTCAAATTTTACAGTTTAAGAAATTGAGTCATTTTTACTTGCTTATGAAGATTTACTTCAAAAGTTTAAAAGGCCTTATGAGAGAATTGCTTTGGCCAATTTAGCACAAACTCCTTCAACTCCTTGGTACAATTCTAATAGAGATGCTGGTGGAAGAAGGCGTGGAGGTAGGCTTGGACATGGTGGAAGGTTTATGACTCAGCGGCCACAATGCCAATTATGTGGCAAACTTGGTCACATGCTACAGAATTGCTTTTTTAGATATGATCCTCAATACCAAAATTCAAATAACTCTGTACCCTCCAATACACAACTTTCAACACAAGTTTCATATAGCAATTCTTTCTCACCACCATCCTCATCATCATTCCACCAACTAAGAGCCTATTTTTCAATAAATTCATCTCTCCAAAATACAGCATGGTATCCTGATTCAGGGGGCTAGTCATCATCTTACTACTGACCATGTTAATCTTCTCAATACATCAAATACTTCAACTTGCCCAGAGCAAGCCTTTGTTGGTAATGGTCATAGGATTCCTATTTTACACCATGGCTCATATTTTTTATATGATAAATGTTGCAATATATGTTTTAAAGACTATTTTACATGTTCCTAATATTTCTCAAAACTTATTAAGTATTTCTCAATTTGCTAAAGACAGTCATGTCTTTTTTGAATTCTGACCTGACTTTTAATTTGTGTAATTCGTGATTAGGATATTCGGGATCATTTCCTTCAAAGAATAGCTAAAGAAGGAATCTATTATTTTGATCAACTAGTTGTTCCAAGAAATAGGATGATTACATCTACTGCTGTTAATTCTAAATGCTTAGCTAATTCAAACAATTCAAAAAGATCTATTACTTCTTTCAATTTTGTTGTTGCGTGTAATAGTCACATTTGTAGTGCTCTCAATAAATATACCAAGATCAATAAAAATGATACTGATTATTCTACCAATCTTATACAATCTTCAAATCTCAAATATGATCTCTTATGTGATAAGTATAATTCTTTTTCTACTTTTCATAATACTGTTGATTCAGATGCCGCATCATGGTTGTTGCCTAAATCCATGAAAAATAATCCTAATACTCATATCAGGTCTACTATTAATGATAGTGACATTGTGCATATACTTGTATCTTCTATTAAGAAATGTGCTCTTGCTTGTGCTAATAAACCTCATCATACTAATGACAGTTCTAACAAAACAGTAAAAGACCTTAGTAATTTGCATTATAACTTCATTTCTATTGCTTTAAATACTCAGTATAGGCCTATTCTACCTACTGAACTATGGCACAAGATACTTGGCCATAGCAATTTAGGAACTGTCCAAAAAGTCATATCCTAATGCAATATTACTTTTTTCAAGTCTGATTTACTATACGGAGTTTGTGAATTTTGTACTATGGCCTAAATGCATCAGTTACCCTTTAAAGACTCTGACTCTATTTATAATAATTCTCTAGACCTTGTCTATGTTGACATTTGGGGGCCAACTCCCTTTGTTTTAAAATCTAGTTTTAAATACTACATATGTTTTCTTGATGCATGTATCAAATTCTCATGTATTTTTCTTCTTGTTAAAAAATCACAGGCTCTTATTGTTCTTCAAAATTACAAGACACTTATGGAAAACCAAACCAACATGAAACTAAAAAGTCTTCAAAGTGATCATGGTATGGAGTTTATGTCAAAATCTTTCAAAACCTTCCTACAACATAGTATTTCTCACCGTCTATCCTGCCTTTACACTCACCAACAACAAGGAAGTGTAGAGAGGAAGCATAGACATATAACTAAGACTGGTTTATCTCTCTTGGCTATTGCATCCATGCCCCTAGAATATTGAGATGTTGCTTTTACTACTGCATGCTTTCTTATAAACAGATTACCTATAGCAAAACTAAATTTTAAAAGTCCCTATGAAGCTCTCTTTCACAAACCACCAGATTATATGCCTCTAAGGATATTTGGATATGCTTGTTATCCCTTGCTAAGAACATACAATAAAGAAAGTTCAATTTTAAATATGAAATGTATGTGTTTTTGGGTTATGATTCGAAACATCAAAGATATAAATGTCTTAATATGGATGGCAAAACTTTTATCTCTAAAAATATACTATTTGATGAACTTATTTTTCCTTTTTTGGCTATGGAAGGCTTCAAATTCTTCTGCACTACACTCTCCTCGCTCTCCTAATAATGAACATGTTGGAGTCATCCCCTTGAATAGTCAATCTATTCAATCCGATTCTACTTCTATTTCTAACATACAACCTTCTCCTCTATATAACCAAAACTTATCTCACACTGTCACTCCTCCAAATTCTAACACTAATACCAGTACTCCTTCTCCCACAACCACCACCAAAACTACAATAAATTATGACATTTGTAGTTCATCCACCATTGATCTAACTACAACAAGCAATAATATTTGTAAGAACCGCGAATTAATTAACCGGTTAATTAACATAAAATAATAATAATTTAATTGTCCAGAATAGGTTCAAAATTTTAGAATATTAATTAGAAAATATAAATATGATATTTGAAAAATTTTCTTCGGAATAGTAATTTTCTTCGGAAAATTTCGTAAAAACGCGTACTGGTAAATTAACCGGCAGTACCGGCTTAAATCTGTCCGGTACTGTGCGAGAATGATAAAAACTGTAGAAAGACTTAGGAAAATAATTAAAGTTGAAAACCGGACACTAATTTTAAAGGTTTGGCCCAAAGTTGGGCCAAACGGGCTAAAAACCCTAACGGGTTGAACTGAGCCCAAGTTGGACCCAAGCCCAACATATAAGACCCTTCATTAATGAGCATTAAGGATGGCAACGGATTCCCATGGGGGCGGGGACATGCCCTCCACCCCCCGTCCCCGCCACCCATAATCCGTCCCCGTCCCCGCCCATCCCCGCGATGGGTAATGGGGACCCTGTATCCGCCGGGGATCGGAGTCTCCGCGGATATCTGCGAATTCTTCAAAAAGTAAACAATTAAGAGAAATAAACAAAAATCTTCAATTATCATTACAATCATAATCTTCATCACCAACAATATTTAGTCATAACTCCTAAGTTCATAATCTATACCCAAACCAAATCAATCAAACACCAAAAATTACACAAACCATTAAAAACATTCATATTCATGCTTCCAATTTGAACACAACCAGATACCAAATTAATCAACCAGCCACATCAAACAGCAATTTACATTCGGCCATCACTAATCCAAAAACAAAATTTACACAAAATTCACAAACGAGCCATCAACCATCAAAGATCTTCTGCAAACCCACCTCAACCTTCATAAAAAATATAACCAAATCCTTCAAATATTCAAAAATTAATATTTCAAATATTCAACTATCCATAACCATATATCCTCACAACATAACAATTAACTTCAAATATTCAATTCCAATTTTTCTTTAGCCACTGCATTACCAAAAAAATAGAAGGACATATATATATGAAGTAAAATCACAAGATAATTGATTGAAATTCAAATAAAATTAAAGAAAATCATAGAAACCACAAGACAATTTATGAAAGAAATAAAAAATGCTTCAAGTAGATGAAAATTACAGAATCACTGAAGAAAAATAGCTTTTGTCTCTGCGAAGAAAATAAAGACGGCGACGGTGAAGAACGCTTCTGTCGCTGCCTAGGGCTGGATGTCAGGCGAAGAATGCTTCTCCTAGGGCTGGGTGTCAGGTACGTGAGTGATTGCGAACGAAGGTGCTGGACGGCGGAGAGAGTGTCTGAGTGGAGGAGGGTGGCAGAGAGAGTGTCTGAGTGGAAGAGGGTGGAGCGAATCTAAGAAAAGAAAAGAGAGCATGGAGGAGGGACGGAGAGGGAGAAGGAGAATCTGAGTTTTGAGAGGAGAGTGAGTGAGTGATGGCCGATAGAGAGGAGAGGGTTAGGAGTTAGGGTTTCAGAAATCATAACTAATATATATATAAGCCCCCGCCCCATTTATTTCGCGGATCCCCGTCCCCGCCCCCTACGGGTGAAAAAATGTCCCCATCCCCGTCCTCCCGCGGGTAAATCCCACGGATACCCGCCCCGCCAGGGGAAATTGCCATCCCTAATGAGCATTCAGCTCATTCAATACACCACACAACACAAACACAGCTGCAACATGAATTGAGAGAGAAGAGAGCAAGGGTTACAAATTTACTATTCATATCCACATTCAATCGCTCATAACTCGAGCTACAGTGCTCCGATTTGCGTGCCGTCGGCGTCTATGCGAAGCCCTCACCAAGCCCGTTAGTTCTATCTAACTTTTGTAGGTAAGATTTCGAATTTCACTCCCCATTCTGCTGCTCTAAGAAATTTGAAATTTTAGGTTTTGGTTTTGAGTGGGTTTTGTGTTTTCAATTGATTAGGTGGTATCTAAGGTTGGGCAATTAGTGGTTTGTGCCCCAAAGACCATCGAAAAAGGTAAAAAAACTCTTTACCTTGTGAATTTGTGTATTTAGAAACCAAGGTATTGATTTATGGTCATTTATATGGTTTTAGTTAAGTTTTTGCACTTGTTGGAGTTGATTTGGAGTTTGGAATGTGAGTTGGTGAATTGCTTGTGATTGGAAGCTTGTTTGGACTCAAAATTTGGGTATTATGCATATTGAGAATCGACCAATGTATGGTTTTGGTTTTCTCTATGTAATATGTAATATTTCTGGACACTTAGGTTAGTGGACCACAGGATATATAGGTTTGAATTGTTGATAATGGATTATGATTATTGATGCTTGTGATGAGTTTAATGAATTGTGATATTATTGTTGATTATTGAGATTGAAGTTGAATAATGATAATATTGAGTAGTGGTGTTGGATTTGGATGCTTGTGGGTGTTGATGAATGTGAGAATTTTTTAATTAAGGTTAAGTTGTGATTTATTGAAAACCTGAAGGTGTATAAGTAGGACTTTTGAGTGGGAATGGAGAAAATGTGTATGGATAGGTTGGAGAATAAATTGAAGGATATAAGAATATCGTTTAGGTACATTAGAATTATTTTGAATGTGGAATAAGAGATTTTTGATTGAGAGTTTGATAAATTTGAGGTTTAGAGAATTTTGGTAAAAATAGATTTTTGGTAAACTTTGACAGATCATATCTTGAGCTATTATTTTTGAAATTGAATGAATTTTATATCAAATTAAAGATAATCCAAAGGTATTTAAACGGTATAAATTTTGTAGAAATCTGAATTTTGTAGAAAAAGATATGATTGTCGGAAGTTGGTGTCAGAAATCTGAATTCTGTGATGTTGCAGAATTTGTAATTTCTGTTTTGTGTGCGCGTGCTCTGAACAGTGGCTACACTTTGACTTGTGCGTATGCACAACTTTGTGTGCATGCACACCCTGTGATTTTCAGAAAACGTGTGTACGCACACACGCACACATAGAAAGATGCTTACTGTTGAGAGCGATCGCACACTCTGGTGCGCACACACACCCTACGAGTTTTGCAAGTTGTGCGTACGCACAACAACGTGCGCATGCACACGCAGAGAAGTGCATTCTGTTGAGGGCGTTAGCACGTATTTGTGCATGTATTAAAAATGAAGACTTTTACTTTCTGTGCGTACGCACACCTCTATGCGTATGCACACTTTGAGAAAATTCTTCTGGGGTGCGTACGCACAACCCTATGCATACACACACTGCTCTGTTTTTTCAATGAAAACCTTATTTTCAACTGTTTTACCTTCTCGGCAAGCTTATAAACTTCCGTAGCACTTACCTAAGATTCTTTAACTTGTTTTTAGGCTTTGAAACATAGAAAATTCCATAAGTAAGTTAACTAGGTAAATTCAAGTAAAAAGTTTAGAAGATGGAGTACTGAGAGTGAATTAGTTAAGTGAAGTGGTAGAGTACTGTAAGGACGATTGGTATGATGAAATTGTGGAGTTGTGGATTTGATGATGCTTGAGACGAGTCTAGGACTTGGGGTGGAATGATGGCCTTACAGAAAATAATTTTTTTAAAATCCACTGAAATACTGTTTTATATTGCTATTGATGAGACGTTATGCGGCTGGCAGGGATGGTTCGGTTAATCCCGCCTGTTGAGGTCGCGGCGGCGGTGTAAGGGCTGTGGTTAGTTCCGCTTACGTTGAGATGTGAGGTCCGTGGCAAGAGGATCCCGCTCGCATACCTTCGGAATCACTAGAGTGTGCAGGCACTATATCTTGGACCGTGTTCTGGGCACGATATCTCGGCGGTTCCCATTCTGATATTGAAGGGCGACATCTCCATGGAGATGTGTCGGGTTGGCAGTTGAACCGACAATGTGATATCACAGCCAATAGGATAGGCATTCATCATGTGCATCTTCTATCTGTTTGCTTGCTTTGTCGACTTGAATTGCTTGCCAGCTTCTTGAATTTCGTGATATATATGCTATACCTGTGTTTTACTTGCATTGTTATTACTTGTGTTTTCTACTGGGATTGAGGAAGTTCGAAAGGCGGTGGCGATGGGATCACATGGCGGTTAGGTTAGTGAAAGGCTGTGGGACAGTGGTGAACTGATAGTTAGAAATCTCTTAAGTTAGTTTACCCCTTTTTCTAAAGGTTTTAAAGTTATGGTTTTAATTTTAATTATGCTTTAAGTTGAATCTTATGTGGATATGAAGTTCTAGAATTGCCTCTGGCGTCCCAAAATTTTATATCTTACATTACTGGGCACTGTTACCATACTGAGAACCTCTGGTTCTCATTCCGTACTTTGTTGTTATTTTTCATATGCAGATCACAACCCACCTCGGTGAATTGCTTGATGGTGAAAGAGCAGAGGACCTTTATTCTTAATTTGGACTCTTTTGGTTATTTTGATTAGTTATCTCTCTTTTGTATTTATATTTGTCTTAGAGGCCTACTTTGAGAGAGATATTGTATATGTTGTTTTACTGTTCAAAACTCTGTATTCTCTGTATATAACTATTCGGTTTAAACTCCGCGGGTTGCGGCTAGTACGTTATGACTATTCTACTTATATGGATATCTCGTATCTATATCTTGTGCCTCAATTTGTATAGCTTCGTGTGAATGTTTCGTGCTTTTGAGACTCTGTTTTGAGCTTATTTCTTTATCGGGCTTCTAGAATTATTATTCCTTCTATATATATTTATGTATAAGTCTTAGAATTGTCGTAACCTTTTATTAATCTTTGCTTTACGGCTAGAGGTAAGGCTTAGGGTAATTAGGGTGTTACATTTAGTAGTATCAGAGCGGTTCATCCTCGTGAGCCTAAGGGATTGACCGATTGTGCTTCATTGCGTACTCTGGATCATTTTTCTTTCATGCTATTTAGGTTATTTGCTTGATATGTGTATAGCATACTTGTTTGTGAGTGCCTTTTTGGGATAATTGAAGCACTAGGCTCAAGATATTGAGACTGATCACCTTGATATCAATTGCTTGGTGTGGACAAGACCCTTAATGGTGACTCACGGACGAGGTCAGACACGTACTCGGAGAGAAAATGAGGGTAACCCGTCGACGGACAATCGCGCTGAACTCATGGCGGTGATGACTAACTTAGTTAACACGATTCAAGCGAGCACTGCTATGACTATTCATGCTATGCAGCGAACAAGGCAATCAGCCAGAAACGAAAATGGAGAAGGTGCTAAGGACAGCTTAAGTGGTGTTCCGAGAATTCTAGCTGCTTTTTCTGAAAGTTGACCCGCCGGTTTTCAATGGATCGACAAACCCTACTAAAGCAGACAACTGGTTTCAAGTTGTGGAGAGTGCATTGCGAACTCAACATGTACCGTATGACCAGTTTGTGGAATATGCGACTTATCAATTAGTAGGAGAAGCTCAGCAATGGTGACAAGGAGACCGCCGACTGCTACACCAACAAAATGTGGACATTACATGGGCGTTATTCCAGGCAGCTTTCTACAAGAAGTACTTTCATGAGCCAATAAGGGAGGCCAGAGAGTTAGATCTCATACAGTTGAAGCAAGGGTCTATGACTATAGCCGAATACACTAACAAGTTCGAAGAACTCTGTAGGTTCTTGAGAATAAGTCAGGGTGCCCCTGAGTCCTATGAGGGCTGTAAATGCATCAAATACCAAGTAGGGTTGAGGGAAGATATCATGCGTGTTGTGGCTCCATTGGAGATTAAAGGATTCTCAGAATTGGTGAACGAGGCAAGAGTGGTGGAGGATTGCATTAAGAAGAAGACTTTAATGAGAAATACTCGCAGGGGTACCAGTAGCAAAGGTCGTGAAAAGTATTTTCCACCAGGAGGCCAGATCTTCAAAAGGGATGGACATGCCACTCAGCATCCTCATGGTCAAGGAAACTTCCGAAGAAACAACAATACCCAGTTTCAATGGGCAAAAAGAAATGGTCGATGCTATACTTGTGGATTATTTGGACACATTACCAGGGACTGCCGTCGTGGAAAAAACCAGGATGCGAGTCAGAACTAACAGTAAAGCCATGTATTCGCTGTGAACGCCCTATGTGGGAGCCTGAGATAAGAGGTAGGTGTATAATTGGTTATAAAACTTTAACTGTATTGTGCAATATTGGGACAACGCATTTACTCATAGCTTGTGACGGAGAGAAAGGTTTGAGAATAAAGGTGTCAAACTTAGTATTAAAATTTAGGACCAAACTCACTTGTGCAGCGTAGAGTATTACCACTAGAGCTGATAGAACTTAGGAACATTTTTGGTTGGCGTGGGCAAATAATCCAATTCTTAAAGACCAACAAGTCAGAGTAACGCTGCGGAAGCACAGTGATCTTAATGACGGTGTGAGGTTTTGTACGAATGAGAGCACCAATACATCCTTGTGAACCGATCTATCTTTTCCCTTGTAAATAGCATTAGGGCTCTTTCTTTCGAAATCCCTCTTGGTGAATAAATTGAACCTTTCCCAAATCCTATTCTTTGTTTGCACATATCCTCGCACGAACCTTGTACTCCTTGAGGTGAGCTTGAACGTGTACTATTGGATTGAACCGCCTTTATTCAAGGGCTCGTGATCCTCTTAAAATTAGTAAAGACATGTTTTGATTCAATTTGCCTTACTGTTTCCTCCAAAGAATCTTGATTTGGAATTTCTTTCTTGAGGTGTACTCTAATTTTCTTTCTAATGCATTTTCTTATTTTCTATAACCTTGTCTGAACACAACATAATGTACCTTTTCAATTTCTTACGGATATCCTTCGAAATTGTTTCCTCCCTTTTGAGCTTGGTATCCCTTCAGATAACTTGAGCTCATTTTGACATTGCATACAATCGTCAGACGCAACCATCGATATGTTAGTTCCTTAGGACACAACTTATGAACACGAAGGATGAAACCGGTGAGCATGCGACTTTACAAGGAGTTGTGAAGCTTTGGTTTTGCAAATGGCGTTACCGATAACTGAGTCAACACACAAAGGTGCCCATTGGTACAAACGTCAGATTATGGGGGAAATTCTTTAAGACTTGAAAGAAATATTAACTACAGCGCTAGTGTTTGCACTGCTTGAACCCCATGGACCATTAAGGATCTACTGGTATGTTTCATAGAAAAATCTTGGAGTGCGTTCTGATGTAACATCAGGATGTAATGGTTTATGCATCACGACACTTGAGGCTGCACGAAGTAAATTCTCTTACTTTTAATCTGGAGCCTGCTGTGTTTGTGCTTGTGTTGAAGATGTGGAGCAAGGAGGAACTACCTCCATGGAGATGGATGTAATCACTAAAGGACTACGATTTTGAGTTAAGCCATTACCCAGGAATTTCCGCGCTTGACTTTGGTTTTTACGTGTAGATTATAGGGGGGTTAATATAACATTTGGTACATGGTGAATCATAGAGTGCAGAGGTAAGTAGAGAAGGAGAAAAATAAGTGAGAATAAATTTAGGCTTGAATTTTTTGCTGAGTTTAACATTTGATTTTAGTTATGATAAGTAGAAATTTATTAGTTGTTTAGTATGTCTAAGGGAGGCTGAATTGTATACATTGATGAAACTGTAAATGAATTGGATAATTAGATACGGAATAAACAGTATGGTGGTATTGTGGACCTTGCGATTTTGTCAAATGAGTAAAGAAAATGGAGAATAGAATATTTTAGGTGTTGGAATGATTGAATGTGATTGAGTGGTTGGTATTGAAATTGTGGTTAGTATAAGAATTGTTGTTAGGCTTTGAAAATGTTGAATGGTTGGAAATTTATGGATATTGTACTTGGAGCTGTAGAAAATTGTTTAAGATTAGAATTAGGCATAGAGACCCTACAAGGCACTAAGTTATGAATTAGTCTTAGGATAAGCGTAAACGCTATTTGGGTCAAGTTGAGGAAGTTTAGAAGTAAGCCTAGGTTTTGTAATCCGATAATGATGTATGACTTGACTGAATAATTAGATTAGTTAATTAATTAGTGCCAGAAAAATCAGAGTGGTGCAGCAGAAGCTTGTGGCATGCAATGAAACATGATAGTTGGGAATATAGGTAGTAGAATGGTGACTAAATGTATCTTAGGCTTGAATACTTGAAGAGTTTAGTAGGTTATGGTAAGTAAGGATTTCTAAAAAACTAAGTTTAATTATGGCTGTAAGATTAGATTGAATTAGAGTAGGTTTTGGAGATGATAATAGGTGTAATTGAATTGAAATGCCAATGTTGTATTGAGGTTGATTGAAAGGAGCTAAGAGTGAGAAGAATGAGTACAGCGTAGGCTTGAATTCGATTAAGATATGGCGTTATAAATAAGAATAAAGGATGTAGAAAGGAATTTGAGCTGACATGGAGGGATGAAAAGAAGCGTAATAAGAGGTAGGTTTAAGTTTATGGAACATTTAATGATGATGATGGGTAAACCAAATTTTGAGGACGAAATTTCTTATTTGGTGGGGAGAATGTAAGAACTGCGAATTAATTAACTAATTAATTAACGTAAAATAATAATAATTTAATTATCCGGAATAGGTTCAAAATTTTAGAATATTAATTAGAAAATATAAATATGATATTTAGACACAATAGATTTTTCTGAGTTGGAATATTTAATTTTCTTCGAAAAATTTCGTAAAAATGTGTACCGGTAAATTAACCGGCAGTACCGCCTTAAATCTATCCGGTACTGTGCGAAAATGATAAAAACTATAGAAAGACTTAGAAAAATAATTAAAGTTGAAAACTGGACACTAATTTTAAACGTTTGGCCCAAAGTTGGACCAAATAGGACAAAAACACTAACGGGTTGGACCGAGCCCAAATTGAGTCCAAGCCCAACATATAAGACCCTTCTTTAATGAGCATTCAGCTCATTCAATACACCACACAACACAAACACAGCTGCAACTTAAATTGAGAGAGAAGAAAGCAAGGGTTACAAAGTTACCATTCACATCCATATTCAATCGTTCATAACTTAAGCTATGGTGCTTCGATTCGCGTGCCGTCAGCCGCTACGCGAAGCTATTGCTAAGCCCGTTAGTTCTATCTAACTTTTGTAGGTAAAATTTCTAATTTCACTCCCGATTCTTCTGCTCTAAGAAATTCAAAATTCTAGGTTTTTGTTTTGAATAGATTTTGTATTTTCAATTGATTAGGTGGTACCTAAGGTTGGAAAATTGGTGATTTGTACCCTAAACACCATCGGAAAAGGTAAGAAAACTCTTTACCTTGTGAATTTGTGTATTTAGAAACCCTAGGTATTGATTTATGGTCATTTATATGATTTTAGTTAAGTTCCTGCACTTGTTGGAGTTGATTTGGAGTTTGGAATGTGAGTTGGTGAATTGCTTGTGATTGGAAGCTTGTTTGGACTCAAACTTTGGGTATTGTGCATATTGGAAATCGGTCAATGTATGGTTTTGGTTTCCTCTATGTAATATGTAATATTTCTGGACATTTAGGTTAGTGGACCACAGGATATATAGGTTTGAATTGTTGATAATGGATTATGATTATTGATGCTTGTGATGAGTTTAATGAATTGTGATATTATTTTTTATTATTGAGATTGAAGTTGAATAATGATAATATTGAGTAGTGATGTTGGATTTGGATGCTTGTGGGTGTTGATGAATGTGAGAATTTTTTAATTAAGGTTAAGTTGTGATTTATTGAAAACCTGAAGGTGTATAAGTAGGACTTTTGAGTGGGAATGGAGAAAATGTGTATGGATAGGTTGGAGAATGAATTAAAGGATATAAGAATATCGTTTAGGTACATTAGGATTATTTTGAATGTGGAATAAGTGATTGTCGATTGAGAGTTTGGTAAATTTGATGTTTAGAGATTTTTGGTAAAAATAGATTTTTGGTAAACTTTGACGGATCATATCTTGAGCTATAGTTTTTTAAATTGAATGAATTTTATATCAAATTAAAGATAATCCAAAGAGCTTTAAAACAGTATAGATTTTGTAGAAATTTGAATTTTGTAGAGAAAGATATGATCATCAGAAGTTGGTGTCAGAAATCTGAATTCGGTGATATTGCAGAATTTGTGATTTCTGGTTTGACTTGTGCGTATGTGCGCACGCACAACCTTGTGTGCATGCATACCCTGTGATTTTCAGAAAACGTGTGTACGTACACACTGGTGCACATGCACACGCAAGGAAATACCTACTGTTGAGAGCGATCGCACATACTGATGCACACACACACCCTACAAGTTTTGCAAGTTGTGAGTACGCACGACATCGTGCACACGCACACGCTAGGAAGTGCCTTCTTTTGAGGGCATTCGCACGTATCTGTGCGTGCATTCAAAATGAAAACTTTTACTTTCTGTGCGTACCACACTTTGAGAAAATTCTTCTGGGGGTGCGTACGCACAACCTTATGTGTATGCACACTGCCCTGTTTTTCAATGAAAACCTTGTTTTCAACTGTTTTTACCTTCTCGGCAAGCTTGTAAACTTCGTAACACTTACCTAAGATTCTTTAACTTGTTTTTAGGCTTTGGAACATAGAAAATACCATAAGTAAGTTAACTAAGACAAGAGTAAGGGTTGTGGTTAGTCCTCCTTACGTTGAGATGTGAGGTCCGTGACAAGAGTATCCCGCTCGCATCCCTTTGGAATCACTAGAGTGTGCATGCACTATATCCTGGACCGTGTTCTGGGCACGATATCTCAGGGGTTCCCATTCTGAGACCAAAGAGTGACATCTCCATGGAGATGTGTCGGGTTGACAGTTGAACTGATAATGTGATATCATAGCCAATAGGACAGGCATTCATCATGTGCATCTTCTATCTGTTTGCTTGCTTTTGCCAACTTGAATTGCTTGCCTAATTGTATAACATGATTACTTGCTTCTTGAATTTCTTGATATATGCTATACTTGTGTTTTACTTGCATTGTTATTACTTGTGTTTTCTACTGAGATTGAGGAGGTTTAGAAGGCGGTAGCAATGGGATCGCATGGCGGTTAGGTTGGTAAAGGCTGTGGGACAGCGGTGAACTGATAGTTAGAAATCTCTTAAGTTAGTTTACTCCTTTTTCTAAAGGTTTTAAAGTTATGGTTTTAATTTAAGTATGCTTTAAGTTGAATCTTGTGTGGATATGAAGTTCTAGAATTGCCTCGGGTGTCTCAAAATCTTATATCTTACATTACTGGGCACTATTACCATACTAAGAACCTCCGGTTCTTATTCTGTACTTTGTTGTTGTTTTTCAGATGCAGGTCGCAACCCACCTCGGTGAGTTACTTGATGGTGACAGAGCGGAGGACCTTTATTCTTAATTTGGAGTCTTTTGGTTATTTTGATTAGTTCTCTCTCTTTTGTATTTATATTTGCCTTAGAGGCCTACTTTGAGAGAGATATTGTATATGTTGTTTTACTGTTCAAAATTCTGTATTGTCTGTATATAACTAGCCGGCTTAAACTTCGCGGATTGCGGCTAGTACGTTATGACTATTCTACTTATATATCTATATATATCTGGATATCTCGTATCTATATCTTGTGCCTCGATTCGTATAGCTTCGTGTGAATGTGTTGCGCTTTTGAAACTCTGTTGTGAGCTTATTTCTTCATCGGGCTTCTAGAATTATTATTCCTTCTATATATATTTATGTATAAGCCTTAGAATTGTCGTAACCTTTGATTAACCTTTGCTTTACGGCTAGAGGTAAGGCTTAGGGTAATTAGGGTGTTACAATATCCCAATCTCTGAGATAGAGATTCAACTCCCTCCTAGTACACCTATTGCTAACACAACTCCGTCTCTTTCTTTCAATATTCATCCCATGACCACTAGGCTCAAATATGGTGCTATAAAGCCTAAAAACCTTATGGTTATTGTTGGCTCTTCTGATTTAATCAATCAAGTATCAAAAAATGCGAAACAGGCACTCACTTGTTCTCATTTGAAGCAGGCTATGGACAAAGAATTTGAGGCTCTAATTAAATGTGGGACGTGGTCCTTGGTTGATCCTCCATCCAATGCAACCATTGTTAGTTACAAATGGGTATATACCATTAAAAAGAGTGCAGAAGGTAAAATTCTCAAGTATAAGGCATGATTAGTTGCTAAAGGTTTTCACCAAGTAGAGAGAAATGACTTTGAAGAAATTTTCATCCCTATGGTGAGGCTAGTATCAGTGTGAATTATAATCACTATTGTACTCATCCAAAGTTGGTGCATAAGACAGATTGATTTTGATAATGCATTCTTAAATAGTGCATTATCAGAAAATGTCTATATGCAACAGCCAATTGGATACAATGAAAAGCAGCCAGTGAAAGTTTACAAACTGCACAAGACCATCTATGATCTCAAGCAAGCCCCAAGGGCTTGGTATAATACTCTTGCTTCTACTTTAAGAAATCCTGGTTTTCGAAATACAACTTCTGATGTGGCATTGTTCATAAGAAAAACAAATTCTGATGTCACTTACATGCTGATATATGTGGATGATATCATTGTTATAGGGTCAAACTCTATTGAAATAGATAAATTAATCAAATAGTTGAATTGTATTTTTCCTTTGAAGGATCTTGGTTTTTTTCATTTCTTTTTAGGACTTGAAGCTCATTATTTACCTAACCAAAAATTGTTACTCACTCAAACAAAATATGAAAAAGACTTGCTAAATCGTGCAGGGATGAATAATTCAAATCCTATGCCTACACCTATGATGACATCTTTAAAGATGAGCGAAAGCGACTCAGATCCTTATGAAGATCCTAAGCAATACAGATCCATTATAGGAGCCTTATAGTATCTCACAATTATAAGACCAGATCTAGCATTTATTGTAAATAAAATTTCTCAATTTATGCACTCACCAACCATTCAACACTGGAAGGCAGTCAAGAGGCTACTTAGATATCTACAAGGTACATTTCATGAAGGTTGAATTTTTTCCAAATGCACTGACTATCGTATCTTATTTTTTGCATATTCAGACTAGGCTTCGGACTTAGATGATAGGTGGTCGACTACTAGTTACTGTATCTACCTTGGCACAAATTTAATAGCTTGGAAGAGTGGTAAACAATCCAAGATTAGCAGGTCTACAACTGAAGCAGAATATAGAGCGATAGCCTCAGCTCAGACTGAGATCATGAGCATCAAGCAGCTATTGGGAGAATTGGGAGTCCCACAAACAATATCTCCAACAATTTATTGTGACAATAATAGCACATGTGTACTTGCTGCGAATCTTGTAATACACAGCAGGTGCAAGCATTTGGGATGGATTTTCATATTATTAGAGAACTGGTTAATTCTAAATAATTCTATGCGATTCATATCTCTGCTCTTGACCAAGTAGCAGACTTGTTAAGAATCTCTCTCAATTACCCTATTCACCAAATTTAAGAGCAAACTTAGGATATGGACTCATCCCTCATTATGTTTGAGGGGGTGTTGAGGGTAAGACTGTAAATAAAAAATAGTTTGTTAGCTAGTTTTAGCTAGTATTAGTTGATAGTTAATAAAAGTGGATATTTTGTTATTCTGTTTTGTCCATCTCAACAGCTTTATTAGCTTCTCTGTTTTAGTAAGTGTGTGTGTATATCTAGTACAATGTATATAATGTAAGTAGAAGTGATAAAATAAAATCAATTCGATTCTATGTGATTATTCTCTCTTTTTCATATTGTATTTTTCACCAAAAGTTAATTGATACTATTCTTAGCAATTTTATTGAGATTCTCAACTATAGTAAAGTTCTATTGCAGTATTCATTCGTGTAACATAATCGATACTTAATATTTAAATTAAATAATGATAAGTAATAAATTTAATTAATTACTTAAAGAGGTTAAAATGATAAATTTTTATTTTGCTTAAAAATGGTTAACTAATTGCCATCTATTATCATATATTTAAAATTGCTGATATGATATCATTAAAAAAATATTATAATTTAAACTCATTATATAAAAAATTGATATACACTTTTATATAATTAAAATATATAGATAAATGATACTATCACTTCAATTTTTTGCAATTTTTTTATACAAATATCTGCTCATTCTTATAGGTTGAACTTACTCATCATCTTTTAATTCAACAACTTTAGTATTTGTGTTGAGTTTTGGTATTGATACATAAACTATAAATAATTTTCATGGATTGCAAAATCTTTTGTATTAGTTATTTATTATAATGACATAATTTTACAAGAAAAAGAGAAATTATTATATCAAGTCATATTGTATAGTATATAATGAGAATAATAATACTAGATAGTCTATTGTTTTAATAACTAAGTTTAACTAAATATTTTATGTACGTATTTTTCTTTTATGTCTCTCTATATCTCTCTTTCTCTCTCAAAAGAATAAGAATAAGAATAAGAATAAGAAGACAAAAAAACGAAATAAATGCATAACAAAAATGAAGTAATAGCAAAAACAAGTTGCAAAAAAAATTACAACATTAAAAGAAATATTTTTATGTATTTTTAGAAAAATTTATGTTTAGTTTTGTTCAGAATTTTATAATTTTTATTTCATTTTTTGGTTTATTCTTTTAGACAATAAATACAAAAAAATTTTAAATAAAAATACAAAATTTTATAAATAATAACACAGAAATTTCACACAAAAAAAAAAGAAAAATAATAAGTATCCAAAAAAATGCAACACTAATGTAGACATTTTTTTTAACAAAATTATTGCGTTTTTCAGTAAAAATTTTTGTGTTTTTAGTTTTGTACAGAATTCTATAATTTTTTATTATTTTATTTTTTGGTTTATTATATTCAACAATAAGCACAAAAATTTTTGAAGCAAAAATGTAATTATACAAACAATAACACATAAATTCTGCCCGAAGAAAAAAGAAGTCGAACAAGTTCTAGTTGATTTAAAATTTTATTATGTCACGGTTAAAAATTTTTTTGTGTCATAGCTAAAAAATTTTAATATTATTTTTTTGTTTTATGTTTTTTCAAATATTTTTTTTTCTTTTTTCATCATCTTCTTTTTGTTTTACTTTTTTATAATTCTTCTTGTTTCGTACTCTAAAAAAATAAAAAAATTAAAAATTAAAAAAATACTGCTAACACCAAGAGGAGGATCGGATGAGAAGAAATTTAAAAAAAAATTCAGCAACAACAACAATAAAGAAGAAGGAAGAGGCGAAGAAGGAAACGCATAAAAAAAAATATAACACGAAAAAAAATACAAAAAAAATATATGATTTACACGTACATTATGTGAGTGATTTTTTGTTGAGTTGAATCAACTTGATTAAATTTAATTATAAAAAATACTTATATATGTAGTAAGATTCTAATAAAAATACAAAAAAAAAATTGATATCCAATTTTTTTTTTAAACATCGTTCGTTATCTATAATTTAAAAAAAAAATCTTGCTATTTCCAAAATTAAGAGATCATGGGTCAAACATTGGAAATTACTTAAAGTTATAAATTAAGAGATCATGGGTCAAACAATAAATTACTTGTCATCTTAACTAATTTTATTTTTATTAATTTTATATACAACAAATATAAGAGTGAATCCTGCTTATTAATACACTAAATATTGTATAACAAAAAACTTCGGGCAAAAAGGTGTAGCTTTCTTTCACTTATTTTAGCTTATTATACAGTATATATGATTTGTAATTTTAAAACAACATAGTGGACGTGCCGGAGTGGTTATCGGGCATGACTAGAAATCATGTGGGCTTTGCCCGCGCAAGTTCGAATCCTGCCGTTCACGTTTTTTTTTATCTAATGAAAATTTGATTTTTATAATTATGATATATTTGAATATATTTAGTAAAGAGATGTGTCAAATTTAAATTTGGGTTTAGAAAAATGAATGAGAATAAAATACAAAAAATATAAATATAAAATTATGAATTAATTTTATAATCATAATCTAATGAAAATTTGATCTTATTTAAAAAGACATAGACTTTTTATATTAGAGTTGTACAAAATTACATTTTTATTTGTTGCTTCTATCTTTATATTTGTTTTAATTGTCATATTTTGTCTTTTTATACAGTGTTCTTTGGGTTGCAAATAATTAAAAAAATAAATAAAAATAAAAAAACCAAAAATATAAATTATTTTTATAATTATGATATATTTGAATATATTTAGTAAAGAGATGTGCTAAATTTAAATTTGGATTTAGAAAAATAAATGAGAATAAAAAATACAGAAAATATAAATATAAAATTATGAATTAATTTTATAATCATAATATATTTGAATGTATTTAATAAAAAAATGTGACAAATTTAAACTTACTTAAAGGAGTTTTCGTTAATTGGTATGAAATATTAAGAAATAAAGAGTAGTAAAATCTTATGTAGCATGCATAAGTAGACTAAACAATGTAGTAGTAAGAGTATTAATATATTTAAGTTGTAGAATTTTAATATTTGTAACTGAAAATTTTTATAATTATTATTATGGCACTTTTAATATATATATTTATTGTATTTAATTAGTACTTTACGTTTTGATTGAATAATAATAGATACGATTTTTTTTAAAAAACTTTTTACTAAAAGATGATTGGTTGATTTTTAAATTTTGCCAAGTAAAATTATTAACATAGCATCATTAGTAGGAGAAATTTGGCTTAAATACAATATAGAAGAATTTAGGTGTAGACTTTCGTATAATAAGAATAGATAGATAGATGTTAAAACATGGCCAAATATCAAGTAGGAATGTTATATGTCATGATTTGCAAACAAAAATCACAATGCAATGCTCTCTAAAACACAATGCCATTTGTTATTAGATATGTCACAATGCTACAAAATATGACTTGACTGGCAACCGTTATTAACCCTTAAGATTTAGACATATAAACGTTGACTTTTTATTTGACAAGTCCAATCCCAATCTCAAACCCGATAAAAGAGGTAGACTGTGTGAGGTGTTAAAACTTAAAAAGTTTTGTCGAATTTCTACACCACGGATCATAAATGGATGTCTCATCTACTGAGATAAAATTTTGGTGTTGTTATAGTACCAAAGTTCAGCATCAATATGCTTAAGCTAATAAGCATTCTTCTTTTGCAATTGCAAATTATACTCTTTCTTTGACAGTCGAAAAACTTTGGAACATATTTAACATAGTTATAGTAACTGCTAAAACTTTACAAGAGCACGTGAGCACCTTGTATTGATCTTATAGTAACTGTCAAAAACTGTTTTTACATTTTAAAGTTCTAATACAGAATTTAAGCAACACAATAACCATTGGAGAGGTCCCCTAACCAGAATCTTTTAAGGGGCACCCACCCAAAGCTATGATTCAACTGCAGCGTAGCTGGTAGCTGAGTATCTTCATCCTTTTGCTTCTTTTTCTTGCTTTCTGTTTGAGCTTAAACTAATCCAGACAGAACTTTCATAGGATTAGCAATGATCTATGGTCTTGCATCAGAGTTCATTAAGATACAGGCAACCTCAGTTCTGATGTTCTACAGGAAATTGACCAACAAAGACAACAGCCAAAACACCATCAGGCAGAGATTAGTTGCTAGCACACACTACTGATGATCTGTGATGTTAAATAATGGCCTCAACAGCAACGCATTCGCATACTGGAGACCAACGTCAAAACCATAGTTGAAGTTGTTTGATCTCATCAACTAGTGTTAGTGGCCACCTTCGATGGTTAGTTACATTGATGAAGCTTTAACAAAACTGGAAAATAATGAGGACTCATCATTCAGAAGAACCTGTGGATTTCCTTGTTCAGCCTACACAGACACAACACAAGGGAAAATGATGTTATTCAATGAGGTGGGTTAACAAGTACCTGCTCAAGTAGCTAAAAATTGTTGCTTGTCCCATGGAAAGCACACTGTAAAGAGATTTGCAAAGTTTTTGGAATTTTAGGAGCTACATACTAAGTAATGTTGAACCATGAACTAATCAAGTAATAAATCAACAAGGTTCGGTAAAAAATAACCTTAAGCTGCTTATTACCCTTTTGACATGTGAAACATACAAGAACAGCTAAATCTTATCTTTCTAACTGGGGTGGGGTCAATTACATAGATCAAATGTCAGTATAGTGCTTTGTCATAGATCATATCTATGAGGTGAGATGCGGAATAAAACAAAATGAAACATACCAGGTTGCCATGGTCTAAAATCAGAATGCTATCCATATTTAAGACAGTAGAAATCCTGTGAGCAATTGTGATCACTGTCATGCCTTTGCACTTGCTGGATATGGTGGTGTGGAGAAGCGAAGCAGTTTGAATGTCCACATTGGCAGTGCATTCATCCAAACAGAGAACCTACAAGGACAAGAATACAAAAATAACCTTGTTGTTATGCCTTTGTATGATGTATAGTTTGTTTCTCAAGGAAGACACTATCATCCTTCATTAACAGCAAAATTACTGTTATGATGGAAATTCAAACTATAACCACTTCTCTTGAATCATCACCCGTACTTTTGAAGATTTAAGAAGCGCACGTGCAAGGCAAAGAAGCTGCCGCTGGCCAACGGAAAACGATATACCTCCTTCCTTTACAAGAATATCCAGCCCTCCAGCTTCTTCTACTTCCTCTTTCACATGGCACTTCTCCAAAGCATCCCAAATTTTTAAGTCGTCACTCATCTTAAATGGATCTAGGTTCTCCCTGGAGTTTTGAAACACGTTGAAAAATTTAGCAGACATGACATATTGTGCAATTAATAATTTGCATCAGAATCATCAAATGCAAAGACATTCCAGTTCTGTACCTTAATGATCCATTGAACAAGAATGGACTCTGAGGCACAATAGCCAAATGTGTACGCAGTTCTCTGACAGGAACATTTCTAATGTCCGTACCATCAACTAAAATGGAGCCTGAACATATTGGGGTCAGGCAGAAAAGGGCATTTAACACACTAGACTTTCCAGCACCTGTTCTTCCAATTATTCCAACCTAATTCATGCCATGTAAAAAGTATGAAGAATGACGGGGTTAATAATCATAGAAACTTTCATTGCATATTCAAGTATCACTAACTAACCTGTGTCCCTCCAGCAATAGTAAAACTAAGATTGTAGATTGCAGGTGCCAAAGATGGCATATATTTCAAAGTGACATTCTGGAATTCAATAACTCCTAGGTTAGGCCAATCTGGATTCACATTTAAGCATCCAGCTTGTTCTTCTTGAGGAATGTCCATGTACTAGATATGTTAACGAATGTTAGTTTCTGCAAAATAAATCAAAACACGTCTCTAGAAAATGAAACAAGTCTTTTCATACTTGAAGTGCTCTTTCAACTGAAACCATCTCCTTTTCTGTTTCAGTGAAACTTGTTAAAAAACTCCCCAACAAGGATACGATAGGAGCTGCATATGAGAGGGCCAATCCTACCTGTCAGAATAAATAATTGTGATATGTTTAATTTTGCATTAATTGGCTGATCTAATCAAAGATTAATAAAAGGGTAATCGACAGACCAGCCCTGGGGTACCAAAGTTGATAGGCAGACTTCTATGAGATCCAACAACAGCCATCAAAGCTATGAATGAGATGATAAATGCACCTAATAACTGGAAGAAGTTCAAGATTACAAGCAATTGAGAATAAGAACATGAGATTATAGATTTCATAAGTTCAAACCTAACCTTTTATATACAAAAGGGAATTGAGAGAAATTTGGCGAACAACTTTTTTTCCCCTATTATAGCCCTTAACTCCCCCCACTAATTAAGCAGTAAAATATTTATTGAAATAACTTCTTGCTATTCCTTATACTTAAACCCAAGATAACTTAATAAGAGAGCAAAGTACTTATCATGTAGACTAGTCTCACATTTGTTACTATTACACATAATAAAAATAATGCATATTAATCCACTAGCTTATTTAAATTCTACATTAATAAATCTTATATAAGGCATAAACCGTAGGTTTATTGCTGCATTTTCTTTGCTTGAAATGTTGCAAAACATATTTAAGGCAAAGAACTACCTGAAGACGCAAGGAAAGCCATAAACTTGCTACAGTCTCTGTGTATGAAGTCTTTTGATACAATGTGATGTGTTCAATGAATTTGGCAAAGAAGAAGTCCTGTCCATAATTCCCATTTTGTTATAGTTAACTCATTGCACAAAAGTCAAGGCTAGTATAAAAATCACTACACATAGGGCAAGCAACAAATCCCTTCAGAAAACAAAACTTCCCAATAATAAAGTGGAATATAAGTCACCCAAATCAAAATATGGATGACAAACTGTATTGGAAGTCCCAAAAAAAGGGGGAAGAAAGAAAAACAAATTGACATGCATCAAGCAGGAATTTTATGTGAAACAATAAAACAGAAAAATATAATCTCTTGTCTCAGCAGCTCTATTCCATGCACAAAATTTTATGTTCTTCATGGCTATGATAAGAAGTAAGAATTTACAAATAGCCGTATCTCATATGGACTCATTGATGTGATATGATAAATGTACTTTTGTTTGTCCTTTAATTCAGTTTTTCTTTTCTTCTTCTTTTTTTTTCTGATGTACATTCTTCTTCAAAACCCTCTCCCCACATGATCCAATGTTTAACAATTGCTCCCCCTCATCCTGTGATTATTATTATTATTAAACTCTGATATGGTGTATATATTTACCTCGGATTTGAAAGCCCTTATAGTTGAAGTTCCATCAAGTGTTTCTGAGAAAGATGTATATATTGGAGAACGAGAAACACTGTCCAATCGGCGTAATTCTCTTGATGTGGATCTGTAGAAGAACTGAATGCACACTAAAATCAGTTGAACGATGTATATCATACCAAGATTATGAATACTCACAGTTATATTTATAAACAGACCATAATTGATCTGAAGTTTAAAAAACTACCTTTTTTTATGAAGAATTCCAAATTATACAATACAATAACATCAATCCTTATAGGTGCGTTAAAAGCAAAGAAAGTGGATAGATCAAGGAAATGAAAAACAAGACCAACAAATACCTGTAGTTTACTGTAGATATACCACAATGGCAATAGGAGGACTAGGAAGAAGACCTACAGAAAATGAAAGGATAAAATTACTTCAACGATGAGGAAGGCTAGTACGAATTTCAAATTTTCATAAAATGTTAGCGAAATAAGAAAAAAAATTAGGGATACCTGTACATATGACAAAATGATTGCAATGCCCAACAGGCCTACAAAATTAGCCAGGAGAATGTTCATAATGAATGGAAGAGAATCATCAATTGTATAAAGATCTGAAGATAATCTGCATGAAAAAATATAAATCATGAAACATGTTAAAGAAAATTTCATGTTAATATAATCTGCTATGGTCTGAAGACATCTGATTCTAACCTGTTCAGTATTCTTCCACCCGGGGTCTGATCAAAGAATCGCACAGGTGCATTGATAAGCTTGCTAAGCAGTCTATTGTGTACCTTAATTGCTGCTTGTAATCCACCAAACGCAAAAGAGAATGCCCTCACCAATGTGAAAAAGGAATTCACAGCACAAAATAGACATAGTATAGCCTGCAACATTAATTTCACACTCAGATTAGGAAGCTATAATATCAGTACCTGATGGGATAAGGTTATTCACTACATAACCAAATGGTTCAATATTATATACAGTAAAGAGAGCATGAATTTTCAATTATGCTTTAAACTGAACTTCTAACAAGCTAGTTTCATTTAACTACTTCTTTCTGAAACATCATATTAGAATAATAAAAGGAAATTTGAAGGGAAAGAAAGAAAGAAAGAAAGAAAGAAACTACTTTGTTGTGCTTTTTGGATTAGACATTTGATGCCAGAAAATATGTAATTGTATCAGTCATAGTCCACAAAGAGAAATCCAGTACGAAAACTAGTATCACAGATTAGCTACCCACCAGATAGAAGGACACAGAGTGCACTGTTTGACCAGTTTCTGTTGTATCAACCCAATATGATAGCCATAAATCATTTCCATTCCGAGATGCTTGCATGAGGATAGCTGACAGGCATATAACAACTGTAACAAACTGACCAATGAAGACAGCATAGTTCCTGCAAATTGCACTAAACTGTTAACCAACAATTGGAATTATTATCCAAAGAGCACAGTAGTTAATCCACAAAACTGACAAGATAAGCTCCCTGAACATCACTTGTATCATCAATTTATGATCTATTACTCACTTATACACTCCAATTTCAACTTTTCCCTCTTTCCTTAACTCAACTTCAACTATCTCCTCTGCTATCTCCGGAGAATGCACAATTTCTTTTTCAGGAAGAGATTGCTCCTTAGGTTTGGATGAAGAATCTGAGCTGCAAGATTCTCTGTGATTTTTTGAAGTTAAATCAATATCATTCGATGGGGAGAATCTTGTGTATGAAGAAATTGGAAAGGCAGCTGAACTTCCCAACCATTTTACATGCCCCTTGTCCATTACAACAACCATGTCAGCTAAAGATATTGCCTGCATATGAATTTAGATATGTCAATATGCTAATGTTTACATTTTTATTTTAATAAAAAATATACAATACTTCATCTGAAAATACTCTCCTCAGCTATAGCTTAAAGTGTCAGTTTAAATATCATTTAATCAGAATTTTGCCAAAATGCTTGACAAAACCAATGTAATTTGAGCAAACAAATAACAATTGTAAAAGAGAGAACATAATAACCTGCACATTGTGAGTACAGAGCAATATAGTTTTTCCTTGCATAAGAGGGCCGAGAATGGCATTGTGTAAAATCCAGTGAGCAACTTGTGCATCAACTGCACTCAGAACATCATCAAGCATAATAACATCTGAGCCATGATA
This sequence comes from Arachis ipaensis, assembly GCF_059453495.1. NCBI lineage: Eukaryota > Viridiplantae > Streptophyta > Magnoliopsida > Fabales > Fabaceae > Arachis > Arachis ipaensis. The sequence continues at coordinate 28,131,556 of NC_142443.1, forward strand.
CACTGCCCTGCTAATTTCCCAACTATCAGAACATTTTTCTTGATAATAATTAAATAATAAAAAGAGCACAAATGAACTAGTAGAGTAAAAGGAAAGAACATCATCAAGTCATCACCTCGCCAAAGCAAGTCGAGCTCTCTGTCCACCAGATAAATTTAGTCCTTTCTCTCCAATATACGCCATGTCATGTCCAACCATCAATTCAATATCAACATCTAATGCGCATGCCTGCAGTGTATCTGTATACCTGTTTAAGCTATGATAATTAGTTCTTTACACTTGAAATATACGAATGGAGTGAGACAAGGATTGTGTTTTGGATGAATTCCCTTGAGAGAATTATCTCCCAGCGTCAATATATATATATACATAGGTACAGAAATAAAATCCCTTAATACTAGGAGATATGATAGAATCAGATCCCTTAATACTAGGAGATAGAATCAGATCCCTTAATACTAGGAGATCCAACAGAATTAGATATCTAAAGATGGAAACTATATCAAAACAGATCTAATCTGATATTCAACACTCCCCCTCAAGCTGGAGCATATAAATCATATGCACCAAGCTTGTTACATATGTATTGTATCCGAGGACCCCGGAGAGCTTTGGTGAAAATATCTGCAAGTTGATCGTTGGAGTTGACAAAGGCTGTTACTATTTCCCCACTTTGCAACTTCTCCCTTATGAAATGGCAATCAATCTCTATGTGCTTGGTCCGTTCATGAAACACAGGGTTGGAAGCAATATGTAAGGCAGCTTGATTATCGCACACCAGTTCCATCTTACTCGGCTCACAAAACTTAAGTTCCTTAACTAATTGCTTCAACCATATAAGTTCACATGTGGCAAGTGCCATAGCTCTATATTCAGCTTCCGCACTAGATCTTGCTACAACATTTTGCTTCTTACTCTTCCAAGATATCAAGTTTCCACCAATAAAAACACAATAACCAGATGTAGAACGTCTATCAGATGGAGATCCTGCCCAATCTGCATCAGTATACCCAACAATCTGGTTATGTCCTTTATCTTCATACAACAAACCTTTTCCTGGAGCACCTTTGATATATCTAAGGACTCTAACAGCTGCGTCCCAATGACTATCGCATGGAGAGTCAAGAAACTGACTTAGGATACTTGTGGCAAATGAAATATCTGGCCGAGTGACTGTCAAATAATTCAATCGGCCAATTAATCTGCGATATCTACCAGGATCTGCAAGAGGTTCTCCTTGATTTGGACTAAGTTTTGTATTGGGATCCATTGGTGTATCTACAGGTCTAGAATCCAACATTCCAGTTTCTTCAAGAATATCTAGAGCATATTTTCTCTGTGAGATACAGATCCCCGCATTAGATTGTGCCACTTCAATTCCTAGGAAATATTTTAACTTCCCCATATCCTTAGTCTGAAAGTGATCAAACAAGTGCTGTTTTAACTGAGTGATTCCCTCATGATCATCTCCAGTAATGACAATATCATCCACATAAACAACCAGATATATGGAGGTCATGGAGGAAGAATGACGGAAGAAAACTGAATGATCTGCTTCACTTTGAATCATGCCAAATTTAGAAATAACAGCACTAAAGCGACCAAACCAAGCTCGAGGGGATTGTTTCAAGCCATATAAAGATCGGCGTAAATGACATACTAAGCCGGAAGACTCCCCCTGAGCAACAAACCCGGGAGGTTGCTCCATGTATACTTCCTCCTCGAGATCACCATGTAAGAAAGCATTTTTAATATCAAGTTGATGAAGAGGCCAATGGCGAATGGCAGCCATAGAAAGAAAAAGACGAACAGAGGCCATCTTCGCAACAGGAGAGAAGGTATCACCATAGTCCAAACCAAAGATTTGAGTGTAGCCCTTAGCCACAAGGCGGGCTTTTAATCGATCAATGGTTCCGTCTGAGCTGACCTTAATAGTATAGATCCAACGACAACCCACAGTAGATTTGCCCGGTGGCAGTGGAACAAGATCCCAAGTACCAGTAGAATGTAAGGCAGACATCTCCTCAATCATAGCCTGGCGCCACCCTGGATGTGAAAGAGCTTCTGCTGTTGTTTTGGGTATAGAAACAGAAGACAAAGAGGAGGTAAAAGCATAGTGCGAAGATGATAAACGATGGTAACTGAGAAAATTATAAATAGGATTAGGATTACGGGTGGAACGAGTACCTTGTCTGAGAGCAATAGGAGGACTACTGCTAACTCCCGAAGAAGGATCCAAGGACGGTTCAGCCACGGGTTCAGGAGATGAGTTATCTTGGACTGCAGGCCGTGGGCGGCGATGATAAACTTGGAGAGGCTTTGTGGGAATAGGAGGCCCATCTAAGTAAGGAACAGGAAGCACCTCCGTAATGGAAGGTGAAGTGATGTCGGGTGCAGAGAAAAAAGGGGTATTCTCAAGAAAAGTGACATCGGCAGACACGAAGAAACGATTAAGAGCTGGAGAATAACAACGATAACCCTTTTGAAATCGAGTGTACCCTAAGAAAACACATTTGATAGAACGAGCAGTTAACTTGTCTTTGCCTGGGGTAAGATCATGGATGAAACAAGTACAACCAAAGACTCGTAGTGGAAGAGAAAAAATGTGCTCATGAGGAAATAAAATGGAATGAGGAACTTGATTTTGCAAAACAGAAGAAGGCATACGATTAATTAAATAACATGCAGTCAGAACAGCCTCACCCCAAAATTTAAGGGGAACATGAGTATGGAGAAGAAGAGTGCGAGCAGTTTCAATCAAGTGACGATGTTTACGCTCAGCCACACCATTCTGTTGAGGGGTATGAGGACAAGATGACTGATGTAGAATGCCTTTGGAGGACAAGTAAGACGAAAAGGGTGCTGAAAAATACTCACGAGCATTATCACTTCGTAAAATTTTAATTGAAGTTTTGAATTGGTTTTGAATTTCAGAACAGAAAGACTTGAAATGTACAAATAATTCAGATCTGTCCTTCATTAAATATAGCCAAGTGCAACGAGAAAAGTCATCAATAAAGGTGACAAAATAACGAAAGCCTGAATGAGAAGTAACTCGACTAGGTCCCCATACATCAGAATGAATAACAGAAAAGGGAGACGCAGCCCGTGTATTGACACGACTTGAAAAAGAACTACGAACATGTTTACCTAAATGACAAGTTTGACACTCTAAGGTAGTAAGACGAGATAAACTCGGGACCATAGCTTGTAACTTCGAGAGGCTGGGATGTCCCAGGCGACAATGGACCACGTCCGGAGACTCAACAGCAGCAACAGAAGACACAGTAGTAGTGGGTAAGGCAAGCCGATACAGTCCTTGAGACTCACATCCTGTTCCAATCGTCTGTCCCGTCCCTCGATCCTGCACAATGACGGAGTCAGCAAAAAAGGTAACAGAACAATTGAGAGAACGAATAAGTTGGCTAATAGAAATCAAATTGAAAGGACAATTGGGCATGTAAAGAACAGATTTCAAAGGTATTGTAGGAAGAGGAGTAGCTTGACCTATTCCCTTAGCACCAATTTTAGAACCATCAGCCAAAGTGATAGAAGGAAGAAATGCAGGGTGTTCAAGTTTAGAGAGGACAGAAGAAGTACCAGAAATGTGATCAGAAGCACCTGAGTCAAGGACCCATGGTCCAAGAGAAGAGGAATGAGAGATACAAGCAACAGAATTACCAGAGTGGGCCACCGAAGCAACGGGAGTAGATGCCTGCTTTGAAGCTTGGTACTTGAGAAACTCATCATAATCATTGCCAGAGACAAATATCCCTTGTGGTTGTGCGGCGGAGTGAACGTCAGATGGCTCATTAGTTTGGACAACATTAGCTACCTTAGTAGGACGACCATGGAGAGCATAACATTTATCCTGAGTATGACCAATCCTATGGCAATGGGTACAACTAGGGCGAGTACGATTACCACGACCATTACCACGACCCCCACGGCCGCCGCGAGTGGGCACTTGAAAGGACACTTGAGAAGAAGATTGGGATGCCAATGCAGTTTGGTCAAAAGTATGGGTCTCAAGAGAGGGGCCGGATTGCAAGAGTCGTGCAAATACGTCTTGAAGGGAAGGAACGGGTGAGGTGCCCAATATTTGTTGCCGAAGAGATTCAAGTTCAGCTGGCAACCCAAGTAACGTAAGTACCAAAAACAGCTTTCCCTGTTGAGCATGATGTTCATCAGCATTAGACACATAGGGAAGGAGAGTCGAAAACTCTTCCCTGACAGCTTCCACAGCCCCAACATAAGATTCCATATCAGTTCCTTGAAGCTGTAAACTACACAGCTTCTTAGCAACATGGTAAAGTCTTGCAATGTCATTAGTGTATAAAGCTTTAGCACGATCCCACACCTTTTTACAAGTTTTGTAAGCCCGAAACATAGTCAGCTTTGGTGGATCAATGGTCTGCCACATAAGGTTACATAGCTGGGCATCAATCTTCTTCCAAGTGGTTTTGTCAGCGGCGCGAACATCATCAACAGATTTAGTAAGGTGGTCTTCATAGCCTTGGCCCATGAACCAAAGTTCTACAGAATCAGCCCAAGAAAGGTAATTTTTGGCACCCATCAATTTTTCAGAGGTCATTGTAGCGGTTCCAGAAACGACAGTTGTTAGAACAGCCGGTTTACCACCATTGGAGTTGGTGTCGGGGATTACCTCAGAAGACATGATGGCAGACACTCAGAAACGGCCGGAAAACACCTGCAGAAGGGAAACGAGGGCCGGAAAAAGCCTGGGCAGCGGAGAAATTTTGGGGACAGGCCGAAAAAAACAATTTCTGACGAAGAGACACAACTGATAGTGTCAGCTGGTGGGAAAAGGGAACACGGCTGAGAGATTGCAGCCGGAAAAGAAGAAAAAAAAAAAAAAATAGAAACCAGAGCCGGGTCGGAACCCGCTCTGATACCAACTTGAAATATACGAATGGAGTGAGACAAGGATTGTGTTTTGGATGAATTCCCTTGAGAGAATTATCTCCCAGCGTCAATATATATATATACATAGGTACAGAAATAAAATCCCTTAATACTAGGAGATATGATAGAATCAGATCCCTTAATACTAGGAGATAGAATCAGATCCCTTAATACTAGGAGATCCAACAGAATTAGATATCTAAAGATGGAAACTATATCAAAACAGATCTAATCTGATATTCAACATTTACGTTCAAAACAAGTTTGTAAAGCTCAGGTAGATCAATATCAAGTCAAAATTATGAGAGGAAGTAAGCCAATTATACCTTACAGGATCATAGCTTTTCCCAAATAGTATGTTGTCACGTACAGTACCAGATAAAATCCAGGGGACCTGAAATTTGAGGGGAAGACATAAGAAAACTCATTTCAAGGCTAAGCACTATGTCAATAATGTCATCATCATTTCACGAACCTGTGGTACATATGCCACGGATCCATCACAATAAATATATCCATGAGCAAGTTGCGCTTCTCCAAGAACTGAATATAACAAGGAAGATTTACCAGAACCAACCTGAGCAAATGCAGTTGAAAAGTGAAATACTGAAATGGATATATTTAGAGTAGTGCTTCAGATGTTAGATGAAGTGCATACTTCTTTCCATTCCGTTGATGATACTAACATAATGTTGTGAATTGTTAATGTTGATGATACTAACATATATAAAAGATTGCAAGCAGCCTAACCAATATAATGCAGTTTTCATATGATTGGCTGAAGAAATCTTGATAAAATTCAAGTAAAAATCTAACCTCTCCAATAATAGCAACAAAGGAACCCTTGGACAGGCTTAGAGTCACATGACTCAACACCATATTTAATGGTGGTTCATCACTGCTTGACCAGGTACAAGATACATCTTGGACAATGATAGCCAATCTTTGTGAAGAATCAGGTTGTTTACTCAAGAAAGATGATGAACTGGAACCGGTGTCTCCCACATTGGATCTATGCTCAGGACAAGAAAGAAATCTACTCAACCTTCTAGAGGATATAAAGGCCTACAATTAAGTTAAGAGAATCCTTTCATTGGTGTCATCAATTAGTGTGTACAATATAAGCTAATTTTGTAGGTAAAATCTTCACTGAATAAAGGATACTCACATCAATCAATCCATTAATCACCCATGGAAATGAATTCAATGGCGATATCAGTGTGTTAAACAAAGCAAGACAAGTGAAAACCTACAATTAGGGTTTTCCAACCAATTCAAAATTCTTGATGATGAAAAAAAAATAATTGAATGCAAAACTAAAAAGAAGAAAAACAAAAAACTTGTCTGCAAGTAAGATTAGGTAAAAAAAAAATTGAAAATACCATTGCGGCATCAAGTTGATTTCCCATCAGTGTGAAGAGTCCAAATGTGAAAATAGAAAAGAGTGTTGGTGTGGTAGCCCAAAAGAATACACACCATGCATCCAAGTACTTCCGAGTCTAAAAAAACATGGATAAAACACGAGGATCAAAATTAAATAAGACAGTAATCAATTAAATTATGCCGTTGTTGAACACTAGCTCAGTGGGTTTCAATGAAAATTTTCCAGTTTCACTTCTAAAGATGAAAAATCAAAATTTAAAGCATTACAGCTAGGTGTTTCACTTCCAAAGATCTTGTCTCCATCAACCAACTAGAAAAAATAAGTTCCCATCCATACATCTTCAAAGTGCGAATATAGGTCAAAAGTTCTCCTGTTCTACGAATCCTGTAAGAACCACAATTTCAGGATTGTAAATATGCACCAACAGCTTTGAAAAATATTAACCCATTTTTGTAACATGCTACAACTGGCTAGAAAATGGAAAACTGTTGATCCTGAATGCAGAAAAACAAGAACATGGAAATCTAACAACTAAAAAGAAGCAGGGAACAACTGGAAAAATATTGCATCATGTTTGTAACAAATATGAAAAGATTACATGCCAAAACTTTTAGAAACTCCAAAGGTTCATTTAGCAATTGAAAAAGAAATCAATGGATACCTTTCATCCTTCTCCTTCATCATTTGTTCAGTGGCAATTGCAATTAATTGTGATATCCATTTATTCACTACATCAATTCAAATATCATAGTTTTCAAAATAATAAGAAAACAATAGCAGTGACAACAACGATAATTTAAATACATAAATTAAACCTTTTAAAAAAAGGAATTGAAGGTCAAGTGTACATTTCTGAAATGGAAACTGGCTTCTAGGTCTAGAACAATGTTAAATCAAAAGAAATATTAAGCAATCTTCCCTGATGGTACAGCCAAATACACATTCATTGATAACAAATTAGAACAGAGTTCCCGCTTAGGATTTAGGAAACAAACTCAGTTAGTGATAATACTTATAATAAACTATGAATTCATTCCAGCTATTGATGCTCATTGATGTAAACTAAGAATCAACTTAAAAAGATTGATGTAACATGTGTAGCTTCCCTGTTACTGAAAATTTTTTATGGGTGGTATTACCTGGTATCAGTAAAATGGTTATAGCTAATCCAGATACAAAAGCAAATTTGACTTGAGTATATAAAAGATAAAGTGCCACTCCAATTTGTAAAGGCAAGCTGAAAAAAAAAAATATTACAGTGCTTATGATCTATATAAAACTTGATTCAATAATGTATACATGATTTAACATCGATTTTAAGTTGTAAAAGATGGTTTCCCAGTCATGTATATCAAATACATCTACATAAATCCCAACATTTTTACGTACTGCTAAAATATGTTAAAGCAGTAGAAAACTAGTATCCATAAGTACTTAAGACTTGATATAAATAAACGAGGAAATTTAATTACACTTGAAAACAAACAGTATTTTCCAAAGATATAAAAGGTTAAAGAGGAATCTTCTAAAAGATGACAAGCCTGTTGAACAAAAGATATTCAATAGACGATGGAAAAGATAACTTGAAGTAAAGATTTTGCATCAAGAAATAATGAAGGGAATACCTCCATGTATCATGGAAACTATTACACAGGTTGACAGTTCTGTCAGCATCTACTGACATAAATGTCTGAATTTCTCCATTTGTGAATTTTGAACGCTCTGCTAGGTTCACATGTAGACACTTGAAACACATGAAAAATTTATATATATATTAGTACTAGAAAATCATTATCATCAGCCAAATCATAGAATGTGCAAACCAATAATAACATTAGTGTAAGAAACTGAAACTGAAAAAAGCCTTTTAGGGCCGGCTACATGAATCTAAAGACATCATTGCGGCGTGGTCATGCATTGAGATGCAACAAAATTTTACGTTGATTGTCGCAATCCTAACACAACCCTAATGGATCCAAAGACATTATTGCGTCATGATCATGCATAGGGATGCAACAAAATTTTACATGGGCTGTTGCAGGCCTAACACAACCTTCCTTGTTTTTCCGAGTTTAGGATCGGAAAAACACACACACACACATGCAAAGGGATCTAATTGAGTTTACAATCTATAATTTTGGAATTATTGAGAATGAGAAAAGCTGCATACCTTGTCATATATTAAAGTCATGATGCTGGATCGCAGCTTTAGCTTCAATTTGGCAAGATGAAAAGAATATTGTGTGTCCAAAAAGGATCTAGAACAGAACACTGTCTTATTAATTATTACTGGTAAATACAGCACAAGATCTTAATAGAGGCCATATCAATCCATTAAGATACAAAGAAATTCCTTTTGGATCATTGAGTGTGTGTGTGTCATTTGTGTTCATTCCACACAGTTGCAATAAGGCAGTTTATATTTTTTTATTTGCTGAGAAATTTTATTGCATTATAACCACCATGGTTTTCCCTTTCATTTCAGCATGCTTGGGGGGAAGCAATTTTATCCTCTGACCACTCTCCTTGAAGCTTAGCTTTTATCATTAAAACCCCTAATATTTGGCTGTAATGCAGAATCCTGTAAATGGTTTTATGTTTCAAAACACAATTTTTTGTTTCTTTTGAAAGAAATAATGAATCATTTATATTTTTCACTTCTCAGGCTTTGTTATTTTTATGCTGTTTAGTGTTTATGTACTTGTGTAGCATAATACCAAATTAATAATGGGAGAAAGATGAAGAGTTAATTAATGTATGCAGTTTTGTGCTGTTCATTTTTATTGAAAATTAGACTGATGGCCTATATATTTTAAGAATGATCCTAGTGTCTGGATAATTAAACTTCAAGTGAGTTCTAAAATAATTTATTCTCATAAAGGTGTCTCGTAATCTTTACTCCTCATTTGCGAAACATAATAGACAGCAACAAGAAGTATTCAAATAGAGAAATGCCTACAAACATATATCACAGGAAAATAAAAGAGGACACAATGAGTTATTGATAAAAGAACCTTACTTAATTATAGAGGTCAGGCCCAAGGATACTGCAAGTAAATACCCATCAGAGGTCACTGAGCCTGAATGATTTAAAGAAAAGTGGAACCAACATTTTATTATGATAGTTTGTACAAACTGACTAATGAGAAGCGAGGAAAAATGTGAACAAAAAGTACAGGATTTCCATCCTTGTTTCATTATATATAAACTAACCAATTTTAATTCTCCATGCTGCGTAAATAAAAAGGTCTTAGTTCAATTCTTTTATTCACTTCAATAAAAGTTTTATTATCAAATGATCGTACTTTTATCATTTGATGAAGAACAATAACAATAAAAATCCTAAACATAATATATATATATATGCTTCAGGAATATCATGTATTATTCCTGCTTTCTTGTTTAGATATCTGATGCTTCAGAAGTCACAAAAGGAAAGATTAAAGAAAATGTGAAGAGCAGCAGTAATTTACCAGCATGGTTTTAGGATAATATCAATATCAATATTATAAGAGAAGAGTCAAAATACATATCTATGTTAGAATTTAATGATCACAATGGATAAATACGAACTGTTCATTGTTGAAATACCTTTTTGAAGAAACTGGATTAGCTTATTGAGAAGCAATGGTCCCACAAAACCAATACAATCATTAATCACCTGGAAGAAGTAGAATATTGTGTAGTTATAGAGCATAATTATTTTAAAAAAATGGTTTTGTTTGGTTAATTTTTTACGTATCTTTGTGGAACATTTTAATATTGACATATACTTCGTTAAAGATAGCTCAAAACAAATGAGAGAAACTAAACATAATTTTCTTAAATTTTTTCCCAAATCTAATCTAATTAGTAAATATGATTAGGTTTCAGGACCATTAAAATTGACATGAATACATGATAACAAATGTCATTGTATTTAATACATTCTGTTTTGAAGCTGACATGAATCCTTGTAGCTTCCATACATTTAGAACAGATCAAGGTATCAACACTATTAAAAGGGTAGAAATAAATATCCAAAAGTGGGTGTCAATGGGATATCAAACAAATTCTAAGGGTATTAAACAAGAATTTGAGTGTTGGAGTAGGGGCCAAATTAAAGTCTAAAGGTGGTGGCGTAAGTAGTACATTTGGATGTTTAAAAAACATTTTCCATAAAGATGTCTAGATGCATGTAAAATAAGCTATACATCATGTGTCCTTGCATAAGATGAATGTATTTCCATTGGCATAGCTGGAATTGCAAGGAATAATATAATCTACTATCTATCCAGACCAATGGCCCACAAAGTCATGACCGTTGCTCTTCTATTAAATAGAATCTTTACAGAAGAGCAGACAAAACAAGTACTCTAGACAGAAACTATGGTGGCATTCAAAATTTCAGACAATTTTAAGATAGCATTCGCTAGAAGAATTAGATTACACAATTACCAGTCTAAAGAAGCTTAAACCTATTTGAGTAAATGTTGTACATAAATACTAATGCACAAGCATCAATTTTGTACAACTTAGATTTATGTCGAACATGGAAGAAAACACTGTCTGTTATCGAAAAATTACCTTTAACAAACCCAGGTAGAGATATGACCATCCATAGGCACTACAGAGTGCTCTAAACAAGGATGGCTTTGAAGCATCATTAGTCAATTGAGCTTGCCAGCAGGATGAAATTATATCATGACAAGAAGATGGAGCCATATTAGTAGGTATCTGCAGCAGATCTTCACAGTCTAATTGCTTTACCACCCCCCGGTTCATTACTGGCGCTATGAATTTGAAAGTCATCAAATCCCAAATGCTCTCATTAGTTTCCTTTAAGAGAGAATTATAAAAACAAAAGTAAATTAGTAAGATCATATGAACCTTTAAATATATGAAAATAAAATTAATAAAGCATGATCAAACAAAAAAAGTGAAATTTCATTTGAACATAACCATAAATTTAATTATCTATAAAAAAACAAAAATTTTAAAATCTTATTAATGTTCCAACTAAGTCTTAGGCAAATTGTCTAGAGCATGAAATGCATTCCACTGTCCTGCAAAGAGTGTTTGGAGGAAGTAGACACAAGTGATCCAATTATCTAGTATATTCCTCTTCACATGACACAACTCTTAAGTTAAAAGTTTTCAACTATCAACTCACAAGGTCATGATGGCCACCCTCCTCAAGGCTTGAGTCATAGGAAAGAAGTGGATCTCCCAATAAACTGAAATTATGATATTAGGTTCAGTAAAGATATATCAATGTCTTCTTGCAACAGAACTCAACTATCCTTCCTATATGAATAAATACATAGTCAATCAAATGTGTTCCCTTTGCTTGTTACCACAGTTAGATCAAATTATCTGAATAAGTGATAAGCAGAGTGATATGCAATCCAACCTATGTTCATAATGTGTGTGTGTGTAGAGAGAGAGAGAGAGAGAGAGAGAGAGAGAGAGAGAGAGAGAGAGAGAGAGAGAGAGAGAGAGAGAATCAATTATGCCCGCTTTCAAAATTTTATCTGATGTTGAATGCTTATCAAAAATATAAAATAGAAAGCGACTATGATAAGAATGACAGGAAGGTATATACCTTCTTTTGAAAGACTCTCTCTTCACCCTAATCACATTTATAGCTGTGCCATACGTGATACTCAAGAGAACAACTAAGCTTTCCACGATGCAAACTGAAACCTGCAACGAAATTTAAGACAAATTGCCACATGCAGTCAACTGGCAATATTCATTGTTAAAGGAACAAAAGATGTTAGTAATAAAGAAAGTTGACATGCCCGGAAGATCCTATGGCATCAAGTAATAGTACCTCCAATGATGGGAATGTAGTCACCAAACGGAGGACCCCCAAAATTGGTTTCAGAATCCACCAGAAGCATAAAACACGACTGAAGATTATGTAATGACTGCTGGCACGCTTTGAGAAGAGAATGATATTTGTCTACATATAGGATTGTAAGTGAGGTTTTAGATCACATAAAACCACATGCCTTATACTATGCAGAATACTGTAGCTTAACTCTAAGAAACTTACCCACACAATCAATTCAGAACAGCTATAAAACCACTTATGATATCCAACAAACTGACTATTATGTTCTTTCTTCCACACAAAAATAATTTCCAGGACTGAAAGGCATGCTTCAATAGCTGGTACAAAATAAAGAACCGATTTCTCTGGAACAGTCATCTGTTTACTCATTGCAAAAACATCAACGTAAGAAGATATCTTATGTACATCCTTAAAAGTTAAAATACAAAAATCATAAGTATGAAGATTTATTGATTTATCCTCTTTTCTTTTTTGGTGGTAGTTTCAGGTGGCTTCTAATCAACTTTTAACTATTACCTGCACATCCGATCCGTGAACTCCTCGACCACTCTTCTGCTTAAATCCAAGCACAACAATAATAATAGTAGTCACTATATTCAATCCAATGCCTAAAAGAGTAGGTATTATTAAGGAAAATCAAATTAATAATAATAATAATAATAATAATAATAATAATAATAATAATAATTAGTATGAAATGTAAATATCGTTAAGGGAAAAAAATCAATGCACAAATTTAAAACTGAAATTTCTAAATAAGGATATATGTCTTCAAAACAGTATGAGTATCTCTTTCCATTCCATATCTGTTAAACAGGGAAAAAGTGCAAGTCATGAGTGCATGAACCATTATGATCTTAAAAAGTTGTAATCTTTAATCCATAATCTATTGTTCGTTAGCAGTGGAATCATTTCTCCAATAAACAGTAAAAATAAAAAAGCTGCTCTAGTTGCACAGTCTTCACAACAGTAAACTTAATTCTAAGCTCAATTACAGAACAGAAACATGTTCAGAAGCACATAATTCCTCAATTCTATAACCTCGCATCAGATAAGGATATAGCAAGACGCAGAATATGATAACTCTGATTCAAATTGTTCCTTTATGAAAAATGAACCTAAACAAAAGAGTTTGTATATTTGAAAGTGTTGATGTAATAACTAGTCATAGTCACTTGGGGGTTGACTTCAGAATGAAAAATAAACGCATGTGGCACACACTGGTGCTACTTGTTAAACATCAGAATTGGAATAGCGTTGGTTCCTTGATAAAAGGGCAAAATAAAGAGGGAAAATGAGTGAAGAGAAAAGAGAAGCGTACGAATGGAGAATTAGGGCAAATAAGAGCGAGGAAGTCGTCCATGGAATGGAAGAGAGCACAGAATTGTAGAAAGAGAAGAGTCACCGATTGTTTGTTTGAACTTCGAACTTTGAATGAATCATTGAATCGCTCACTCACCCTCTCGTGCAGCGAAGTGTCTTTCCTGCATTTTAGTATGACATTATATCGTTGCCATGCAACTATGGAAAAAAAAAAAGTTGACAGCTTTTTCTTTTTCTCTTTTTTATAATGAAATTATTTTTTTTACAATAAATAATTTTTGTGCAATCACTTTTTGAATTTGGGTTATTCTTTTAGATATGAATTTAGTTAGAGTTATGCACTCGCATAGAGGAGGAGGAGTGTGTTACACTCAGGGGTAAACACCAATTGAATTAATATGTTCAAAATCTCGATTTGATTTTGATTTAATTAGCATTAAAATTATTGGATCTAATATGTGAGATTTTTTTATCTTGGATTTGATCCACATATTTGCATATCGAATCGAATCGAATTTTAGATATATGCGCAAAACATAAAAATATTTTTAAAATTTTATTTTTATTAAAAAATAACAATAAAATCTTTCTTTTTCACTCTTTTAAATATGTTTACTCTTAAAATATTATTAAACATACTTTTCTTAAATAATAAAAATAAAATAGTATAATATATATGATAATTATTAGTTGAAATAAAACTTAAAAAGAATATTTACTTATTTATTTATTTTTGCAGATCCGCATATATGCGGATCGGATATGCGAATACTTATCTAAAATCCGCAATCCAATTCTATTAGTGTGCAGATCCGATTCGAAAAGTCTTACGTATTAGATCGATATCCGTAATTTTCGGATCAGATTCAAATAAACACCGAATATGTGAATCGGATTCGATCCATGAACAATCCTAGTTGTACTGAAATTTTTTTTAATTTAATATCATAAAAGGAGAATTTTGCTCTGCACATACTCAAAGGAGAAATTGGACGATCCGATTTTTTAACATAAAAAAATTTAAATTTCTAAAGTACAGACATTGGTAGGTTCGATTTTATAATTATTTTTTATTTTGAAAATACCAAATCGGTAGATTCAATTTGAAATTAAAAAAAATATTTAAATGAAAAATCACAAATTGAACTGTCCAATTTATAGATATATATAGGCAACACTTTTGTCAATTGCGCAAAACTCTCTTCTTCTTGGCCTCACCTCATGCTCTCTTCCTTTGCTTCCAAAGAAGAGAAGTGTTCAAATGAAAAGTTTTTTCAATGTGAATAAAAAAATAAAATGAATGATAAAATTATGTTAAAAATATATTATGATGGTCATATTTGTCACAAACGTTTGGGGAGTAAATATTATATATCAAAATCTATATGATATTGATATTCTTTTTACACTTTCATTTGAAGAACTAAAACATGTGATTTATAAAAAGATAGATTCTCAAATTTTAAAAAGAGTGTCATGTATTTTGTACAAGTATCCTATCTCAATGTTTGGTGGATTTGTTTTATTTCAGATTACGTATGTGACCAATGAAACGAGTATGCAAAAGATATTTTCAATCTATATTAAAACTCGCTCAAAAATGTCATTCATCAAATTATATATTGAGTTCAAACAATCTCAAGCCAACTGAAAATCGAATGAAAAAATTACAATAATGATAATGAGTAGGAGTTTGAAATCAATTACGAGGTAATTGATCTAAATGAAGGCGAAGAACAAATTCATGGCACTATAAAAATAGATATCATGAAAATGGTAAATACACTAATAAATCAGCATCTATTTAAAAAGTCATTTTTTTATATGCATGTGTTAATTTGAAAATTATGCAGGTACTAAAATTTTCTAAATATATGAAAACATATATATAATTTGGACATTTGTATAGTAGATTAATATTGTAAATTTAGTTAGATTTGGAATGATTACTTGATTAATATGACAAAGAATGAAATCTTGTCATTATTTATATTGTAAATAAATTAATAATGTGATTTGTAAAATATAAATTGTTATTAATAGACATATTATTTAACTAATATTTTTAAATCATGGACTAATATATATATTATTGTTGAGTTAAGAAATTAACTAAATTAATTAATGATGATAAATATTATTTTATTGGGTAAATTAAATAATTAGTGTTGATTATTTATGACTAAATATTGCAGGCCAAAACTCATTGTTGTAACAGTTCTAATTGGATGGAAAATAAAAATAAGGCTGGTAGGCTACAAATCAACAACAGCCCAATACAAAGCAAGCTAAATCTATTATAGTGGGCCACAAAAACAATAGAAGCCCAAAGGTGATGAATAGAAAGCAAACGGGTTGCATGAATGATAACCGATCTAAGTCCGATTGCATCTCCATTCAAATCCCTCCATTCAAAGCCCGATTTGCTTTCACTAAAAGCAACATTCACCTTTTTTCCTCTTGATAAAAAATCAGAGAAATGAGAGAGAGCTTATTTCCTAAGCTATTCACCAAAGAAGCAAGAAAGAGAAGGTTTAGCAAAAAGGTTGAAATCTAATCATCCACATCAATCTGTATTAAGAATAAGTTAGAAGCTAAAGGTGATTTATTTTCTTCTACATGCATCTCATTTTCTTCTCTTCATCTTCAACTCTTTGCCACTCCAAATTGGGATACATGAGAAAGATGATCTCTGTTCAACATTGCTGTGAATCTATGATAAAAAAAATGTGTCTTGAGAACCAAGTAGTATTTCAATGGTTCAGATCTGGGTTTACCATTGAAAACATTTTCTTCCTTACTGTCATGAGGCTTTCGGTCAAGAAAGAAGGTCAGAACCATAGTTCCTAATTTGAGGAAAAATGGAAGAAAGTGAAAAAGTGAGTTGGTGAAGCACACAGCTCGAGGGTTGACATAGGAGAGAGCAACTCAGCAACATGTAAGGAGATACAAAAGAAGATTTCTCATCATTCAGAAGCGAAGGAGAGATAACCAGTGTTTTGAGGTGTATGTTCTGAGAAAAGTTCTCTGAAGAAGTTCATCAACTTGGACAGTGCTTCCTAGTCAAAGGAGCATTCCGCCAAAATGAGGAACTGAATCAGAGACAAGCAAATCTAGTTTATCACATAGCAAATAAGCTGTTGAAGCATCAATCTCCTTCATATTTTACAAATTGTAATTTTTTTTTTAATGTTTATCTTTCTGTAATTTCTTGAGGTAAAAGGCTGAATGAGAGAGTCATTGAAAAAGTATAAGAGTGAAAAGAGGCAGAGAGATACACATGAGTGAAAAGCCTATAGTGATTTAAGATTTCTTTAGGTTGATTTTGTGTCTTGTATCTTGTACCAGTGAGGTACCACTTTCTTAGTTGGGTGAGTACTAAGAGTGAATAGTTAGACATTAGCATAACCAAGTCAAGTTAGGTTAGAACTTGAGAGTGAAAGGATTGTGTCAATCCTATAGAATTGGTGTATGTAACACTTTAACTATAGTGAAAATTCCACCACTGTTGTGGTGGAGACTGGATGTAGGTTGCATTGCACAAGGCAACTAAACCAGGATACATGATGGTGTCAGCTTCTCTCTTCTCTGCTCTGTTCTGTTTTCTGATATTCATGAGACAAAAATAAATTGTCTCATAAATTTTTCGCTGCTAAGTTCAAACAGATTCAAACTGAAAGTTTGTTTTAAAAGGGTTATTTCAGTAACTTAAAAGAATGTCATATATTCAACCCCCTTCTCTAAACCTTCTACAACCTTCAATTATTATTTAGGATTAAGTATTTTTTTTCGTTCTTAAAATTTGGGGTGAAAATTAAAATTATCTCTAAATTCTTTTTTATATTCAAAATCGTCTCTAACGTTGAATTTTGTTTTAAAATCATCATTTTTTTTAATTTTCAAACAAAAATATCCTTCATCATCACATTTTTCTCACCCTCCTCACTCCAACTGTTCACACCACCACCACCTCCCTCCACCTTTCAATGGGCATCTACTGCCACACCCCTCATTTCATCATTGTCATTGTATATCTATATTACCATAATTTTAATTTCTTAAATTCACACCCAACATACACAATACACGAAGAAAGCAAGAGAAACAAAGAAAAAAAAAGAAACTCGAAAAAGGAGAAAGTGTGAGTTGGTCTAAGAAAGAAGCAGAGATAGAAAGAGAGTGAGAAACAGAAGTTGTGGGGAAGGAAGAAGAACAAAAGAGGAAAAAAGATGAGGAAGAAGCGACGCAGGAAGCCACTGTCGTTATTGCTATAGCAACTGTGGCTAATGAGGAGAGAAACAGCTGAATAGATCGTAGAGAGAGGGGAAAAAACAGAGTCCCTCACCATTAGGAGCTCGACAATGGTGATGGAGCTCGACGTCGATAGGAGTAGCTCCAACCTCAGTCACGATAGATGGCGGCAGTTGCACTCTTTCCCGTCATCACCTTCCTCTTTTTTCTTTCCTTTTCTTTCTTTCCCTCTTTGTTTCTCTCTTCTCCCGTTCTCTCTCTCTCATTTCCTCGTCTTGTCTCTCTCTCACAGTCACGAGGTGAGACGGCAGTCGCACTCTTTTCTGTTGTCACCTCCCTCTTCTTCCTTTTCTTATCTTTCTTCTCCGGCTTTTTTATCTAAATACGCATGAAAAAATGATTTATTCCCTAAATGCGCATGGTTTGAAATTGTGCTCAAAATACGCACACCCATTTCATCCCTGTCGACCATGAAATGGATTCTAACTCCATTTCACAAGAAGCGCCCACGAAATGGACCTGCTGCATGTCAGAGAACAACTCAAGCATGCCTTCCACGAAATGGAACATATCACATGAGGCATCCACGAAATGGCCAAGCCTGGCACCAACGAATTGGTGGACATCAGCTGAGCCAACAACGAAATACTCTTATATGCTATATTTCTATAATAAGCGAGTTTAATTATTTTTAGAAGGCACTTCAATATATAGAAGAGAAAAAGATTTTTTGCTAGTATTTTAGCCATTCATCAGTTAAAGCAGTAATAAAAAAAGTCATCTTAATTCTTGTTATATTTTTTAAGTAATATCAAAATTTCTGTAATTATAGTCATCTTAATTTTTAGTGTTTGTTACTATAAAATAATAGGACAATTTACGTAAATAAAATGTTTGGATTCTAATTTTATGCCAATACAACTTTTAAAATATGAAGACGCAAATGCATTTTTTTATATGACAAATGTTGTTGATTTTTTTATATTTTTTATAGTGCTCTAATTTTTCAAGTATTTTATTAATTTTTATGATATTTTATTATTTTTTGTTAATATAAATTCTTTTTTTATCTTTTACTACATTGTATTTATGTTGTGTATGAAATTTTTATTTGATTTTATTCATATGAATTTTATTTGTTTTTTATTGTATTTTTTTCATATGATATATGTTGTTGGTTTTATGAAATTTTTTTATTTCTTATCTGTATGATTTTTTTTATTTCTTTGATGTACTCTATAAAAAAAGACAAAATAAATAAAAAATTAATCATAAGTAACAATATAGGCATAAATAATGAAAATTTATAGTTCAAAAAAATACTAAATTAAAGAGTAATGGCAGTGCTAGAAAAATTATAGAATATTTTTTTGTTTGAAATTATAAGATTGATAGTACTCTCATTCATATTTTTATTTTTTATTGTATTTATTTTATTTATATGATAAATATTTTTATATTTAATTTGTTAATGTTCTGATTTTACATGCATATAAAAAAATTATTTAAATGGATGTCTTTTTTAGTAATTTTTTATCTAAAAGTGATTTTGCATTTGAACTCGAACCAAACCAATTAAATTGGTTCTGGAATCAACGGTTAATCGGATCCAACCCAAACCAAACTGATAGCCTTTGTTAATAATTGGTTCAGGTATCGGTTTTAGGGGTACGAAACCCGAATAAGATTTTATTATTATTATTGTTTATTAATGTAAAAGAATTTTATATAGATAAATAACCGTATTAAAATTTATTATTTAAAATATTATCTAAACATATAAATTTAATTGGATATTCGTGGAAAAAATTTTACATTCTCATACATCAAAATTAATTATATATATATATATATATATATATATATATATATATTCCATTGTTTCTCCAAGTTTGATGTCTACCATCTGTTTGTTTTGATTCGTATTCAATTCTAATATCTCACGCCTCCATTTCGTGGATGCCTCCTGTGATATGTTCCATTTCGTGGAAGGCATACTTGAGTTACTCTCTGACATGCAGCAGGTCTATTTTGTGGGCGCTTCTTGTGAAATGGAGTTAGAATCCATTTCGTGATCGACAGGGATGAAATGGGTGTGCGTATCTTGAGCACAA
This sequence comes from Arachis ipaensis, assembly GCF_059453495.1. Taxonomy (NCBI): domain Eukaryota; kingdom Viridiplantae; phylum Streptophyta; class Magnoliopsida; order Fabales; family Fabaceae; genus Arachis; species Arachis ipaensis. Next base: position 28,151,393 of record NC_142443.1, read on the forward strand.
TTTCAAACCATGCGCATTTAGGGAATAAATCATTTTTCCATGCGTATTTAGATAAAAAAGCCTTCTTCTCCTTCTCTGTTTCTCTCTTCTTTTGTTGCATGTGTTTCTTTTATTCTCTTCCTTTCTTTTGTTTCTGTTTCAAGTGGGAGGAGTTGGGAGTAGTGGGTGAGGTGGTGGTGATAATAGAGAAATATTATTTGTATCATTTAAAAAAATTATTATGTTCAAAATGATGATTTTAATACTAAATTTAATATTGAAGATCATTTGAACAAAAAAAAAAGATTAGGAGTCATTTTGATTTCATTCTAAACCTGAAGCACGAAAAAAGTATTTAACCCTAATATTTATGTATTTGTTACAACTTTATAACTTGTATATTTGTATGTTAAGACCATTGTCCTTTTTTAAATTATTTCACAGTATTGCTGTACCAAAGCCTTCTGTCATGACGAATCATGAATTCGTCATGAGAATGTAATTAAGTATTAGAGAAGTTGTCATTACGGCAATAAAAAATTATACCATTCATAGAGTAGTAGAAGTGTAGATTTTTGGGTGTATGAATCGAAACTTATGACATTTTATGTCAAATGTACACATTACGGCACAGGTTGCTGTCGCGAGCGTCTGTGCCGGCTTGCGTCGCTGGTGCATGCGTTTCTTCCCCGCCTGGGTTGCTGCCGCCACTACTAGAAAACTAGTTATTACAGACAGATATTTCCGACGGATTTTATCCCACGAAAATACAGACAGAATTTCAGAGGGATTTTTGGTCGGAAAACAAAAAAAATAAATTAGCATAAATTACAGACGGAAAATAAAATCCGTCAATAATTCTGTCGGCAAAACTATTTTTTTTCGTGGGAAATGGTTACAGACGAATTTTCCATCTGTAATTAAATAAATAAAACGCTGCGTTTTATTAAATTATTACAGACAGAAAATCCGTCTGTAATTTAAAATTTTCCGTCGGAAATATTAAATTACCCCTAATTTTATCACCACCCTTATCGAGCTCCATTCTCCTCCTGACCTATGAACTCATTTTCACCCTCATCCCTCCCTCTTCAAAGTTGTCGTCGAACGCTTCTCCTCCGGTAGAAGGTATTGTCGCTGCCGGCGGAGACAGACCGTGGGTACCTTCGTCATCTGGGGAAGCTCTACTCGGCCCTCTTCGCATTGTTGGTTCCTCCTCTCCTCGCCGTTGCACCAAGTTCTGAGTTGAGCTCGTGGCGTCACCGTCACGAAGGGTTCTTCCCCTCCTCGCCGTGCGTCATTTCTGATTCTCTGCTTCTCGCCGTTTTTGCCTTTGATTTTGTGATTTCATTTCTGATTTTGTGATTTCATCTCTGCTTCCTTTAATTTTTTCTTATTTCCTTATCAACCTTTTGGTTTATCTCTTTGATTTCTTCTGTTAGAATTTGTTCTTGCAGAATTTGATTTAGTTAGTTGCTTTCTGGTGCTTAAGTTTTTTTTAATGGGAATAATCAAGTAATCTATCTTTTCTAGGGTTTGGAGGCTATGCCCGAAGCTGACTTGAGTTCACTATGAGTCACTATTAATTGCCACAAGCTTTTCTCTTTTTTTTCTTTATTTGTTTGTTTGGATCTTTAATTTCGAGTAGCTGTGCTGTGATTTATGATCTATTCCACTCTCGGTTTCTTTTGATGCTGTTTTTCTTCCTCCAAGTTTTTTAATTGTTCATTGTGTGAGTTGTCGAGCTGGGTCAATTCTGTTAGTATATCACAAGTAGAAAACTTCTTGTGGTACTTTTATTTGTTAATCAATATAACTAGAACCGCAGCACCATCTTTCAATAATCAATACCTTGCATGTTTCATACATCAAAGATCCATTTGTTGTGACAGCTTTAGGTATCATAGAAGGCACTTCATCTTCTTCATCAACTTCAATTACCAACAATCCTTGATATGGCCATTTTTTCATTAAACACTTGACCAAGAAAATGTTCTCACCTAGCCCTGCCTAAAACCAACAACTTCTGGTTTCTAGGCTTGTTTGGTTCTACTGATATAGAACCTGTTATGGTTTGATTGGGGATCTGAGACGTCATTGAGGAAAAATCTGGACGAGGATACTCTAATGGTATTGTCTCTGTTAAAGTATGCTTTCTTTACCTATCCTTGAATAGCATTACTAGTTCTATCACTATCTGGACGAGGATACTCTAATTCATGGCTTACTTATTTTTTTAGTTATTTAATAGCATTACTAGTTCTATCACTTGTTTATGCCTAATGAGCAATTGACATCTATCTACTACTTACATGACACACACCTTGAAACTTTGATGGATTTGTTGGAGAATTAGCAAAAAGGATATGGGTCATTCTCACTCTTAAAAACTTTAATTTGCCAAAAACACTAAATTATATGCAGATAAATAACAGGTAATACTACTTAGTTTAATATCTGAATTCAAGTGTGTAGGCGACATTACTTTCTTTCAAAAAGTGATATTTTTTTTTAATTAATGCACAAAGTAAAATCAATATTTGTTTTTGTCTGATAATTCTTGGTATACTGTGTTGTACCTTTTGCTCTTCTCATAGATAATTCCTATGTTTATGTATGGTGTATTTTTCAAGTAATTGATGTATTAGTTAGCCTCTTCTGTTGTTTTATTATATCTGCAGAGAAGTTGTGGGATGGTGGTTGGCTTCTATGCCAGTTGCTTCCTTATAGATAGTCAGAGTTCAACAGCAACCACCTTAAGATGGTGTTTTGCTCTTAATAGGTACATTAGTGTTTTGCTCTTAATACGCCAGTTGCTCTTTATAGATTTGGGTTCCTTGTTTCTTATTTATTTGTTTCTTTATTTACTTATTTGAAATAATTATTTGAATGTGTTCTTGTTTGACAGTTGACTGAACAAAAATTGACGAGAAGGAAGGTATAAGCTTTTCTTGTTTGAGGTTACTTGCTTGTTAGAGTTACTTGCTTGTTTGAGGTTACTTGCTAAGATTAAAGTCTCGCTATCTTTCACTTAAAATTTCTGAAGGTTTTGATAAATTTTACCACCAATAGAAGCAGGAGGCTAATCTGATTCAATCTGCTCTTATTGTCAATTATCTATGTTTCCATCTCAATGTATTCCTGTCCTAAATAACATTGTTCATCTTTTGTTGTTTAGGAAGCTTGCAGACGAAATTGCAGCTTCTGGTATGTGGTTGTTCCGGACTTCTTTTATGGTGAACCCTATGATCCTCAGAATACTAATAGACCTTTAGGAATTGAGAGTTAGTGATGGCGTGGGTGTAAAGTCTTTAATGCAACTTGTGTTAGTGATTAGATAAATAAAATAGAATAGAATAGAAGTCCATATATGTATTTGTTGCTGCAATAAGCAATAAGCTACTTCGGACCTATTTCAGCTGCCAATAAGGTTAGAAATCAGTATCGTTTGTCGATATATGTATTTGTTGCTGCAAATCAATGGCTTATTGAATTCTATTTTTGGCTGCAGTTTTTCTCATTAAATGGTTTTCCTTGCCCAAGTCTCTAATTTACAATGTTCTCTTTGCCTCGTGCTCTCTCCTACCAGGGAGCTAGCTCAATAAGTATGCTTCTTATCTTTTAATGCATAGGTTGTTGTTTCATTGATTTTAGGCTCTTTATCTTCAAAACCAGTGTCGCACTTTGCCTATTGCTTAGTTCATTGAGATACAGCATTACATTCAAATCTGTTTTGACAATAATAGATATTTCAATGTGTGTGGTAGCTTTGATTAAGTGTCTGCCTAAATGGAGTTATTCCTACTTAGTCAAAGGACTAAAATGAACATTACCTCCTTGTTATTCACATATAATTTTATATATTTGATGCATCTTAATATTGATTAGTAATTTAGAATAGAAGCTTCTCTATTCAATTAAGTTACTCAACTTCCCTTGAAATTTGATTATGCAGGGTCCATACCTAAGCAAAGTGGGCACTACTGTTTCTTTTATCTAGTGATGGCACTACTGTTTCTTTTATCTCTTTTCCGTTCTTATCTTTTCGGTGGGTTTGGTATGAATGTGAATATGATCTTTGCTTCTTTTTTTTCTCTCTTGATTCTTCAGGAATCCGACAATATCAGAGGGTGAAAACCAACGAGAGGTACTCTGCAGTTCTAATCTGATCAAGGCACTCATTTTATGTGAACTGTTTCAAACACTTCTAAAACTCTACTAATTTGTGTTAGTTCCATTTTTCTTGAAGGTGAGGATATAAATATGAGCATTTCACATGCTGCTGATTCTATTGGTTTGAAAGAGATACCAAGATATGAAGTTAAAATTATTGAGGAGGATGACTAGATGAAAGGAGCTCAGGTCAGTTTGCTTCTTTTCTAGATCAATATCATGAAGTTGTTCTTGTGTTGCTTTAGAAGATTGATCTAATATCTACGCAACTTCCTTGCTATTGAAGTTCTGCATTATTATGCTATATTCACATTTCTTCAGCCATCTAGTCTCTGTTCTATGATATTTGGCAAAGTTTTTCATGAGAAAAATGTCTTTGTATGCCTTTCACTCGAAGGCAGAGTAGCTAAAATTTTTGGGTGTATCTTCTAGTGTTTCTGTTCAAATCAATTTTGGAAGGGCATGAGTGAAAATCAGACAGGTTCATCTTTTATGAACTAGAAATCGAGTCAATGAGGCAATGATGCTCTTTATGAAATCGAGTTAGTCCTGTGTTCTAGCTGTTAAATACTAACTGCTAATTGTTTGGTTTCTGTTTAATAGCTATTAAATTTACTGCGTTCTTTACTTAGCATTCTTATTCGGGGAATGATCACTTATTCATATTATGGATCACTTGGTTCATCTCCTTTGTTCCTTATGTAGGTCCAGAACTTATTACAAAAATATTCACTATTCTTAGAAGGCATAGAAGTGTCGAAAATGGATGACTGGGCCTGTGTGAGTGGCAGAAAAAGAAAGAATATAGATATCTGCTGATTCGTTGCTGTAGATGCTTGGTTTAGGGGTTTAACTTTTCTCATCCAATCATTCTTTGCCGTTTTAATGCCATCCAGAATGTTTTACAAGAAGCAGCATGTTGATGATATACTAGGAATTATAGTTGATGATCAATACATTTTGTTTTTGTTTTGAATTATATATATTGACTTGCTTGTTTATAGTACTTTTCTTTTAGTTTGATAATACGATGAAATTTGTTTATTTTTTGAAATATTATAAATATTCAAATACAAATTAGATAAAAATTTGTATTAAATTTATATTTATTGTGTATAAAAATAAGTTTATTTTGTAATTAAAAATTTTTTTTTACCTTACAGACAAATTTACAGATAGATTTTCTGTCTGTAATCAGAGTGTGAGATGATTTATCAAAGTTTAAATTACAGACGGAAAATCTATCGGAAAATCCGTCTGTAATTACAAACGAAAAATCCGTCGGAAAATCCGTCTGTAATTACAGACGGAAAATCTGTCTGAAAATCTGTCTGTAATTACAGATGGAAAATTCGTCGAAAAATCCGTCTGTAATTACAGACGGAAAATCCGTCGGTAACTGGTAAAAATCTGTCTGTAATTTTCCGACGGAAAAAAAATCCGTCGGTAAATAATTTCCGACGAGGCTTTTACAGAGGGACGAAATCCGTCGGTAACCAAAAATCCGTCTGTAATAAGGACTAAATCTGTCTGTAATAACTAGTTTTCTAGTAGTGCGCCCGTGTGTCTTCTCGCCTCGTTGCTGTTGCCTGCGTCTCTGCCTGTCCGCGTCGCTGCCGCCAGCGTCTTTGTCTCTCCGCGTCGCTGCCACCCAGTGACGGATCCAGAAAATTTTGATAGTGGGGGCAAAATATATATAATATGATAATAATTTTTATAATAAAAATATTACGTTTATATAAAAAATTAGCTATCAAATTATCTACTATAAATTTGTGTATAAAGACATATATTATTTAACTTATTTTTAATATATATTTTATATTTTAAAATTTGTATTTTAAGATTTATTCTGTACAAGTGATTATTTTATGTATACGTAGCATAATTATTGTTATAATTATATTTTTTATTGTAAAATATGATTAGATTTTAAAATATCTAATTATAAATTAAAATATTAAAATAGTAATTTAAATAATAACATATAATTTAAAATTTAATTTTTTATATTTCATATTTTAAAACTTTGACGATATAATCAAAATGTCTCTTTTTTTTGTATATATCATTAAACAATAATTTAAAACTCAACTTTCATACAATTAACTTTTGATGATATTCATAGTTAAAAAATTTCATTCAATTAGTGTAGTTATTATGAAAAAAAAAACTAAAGCTAATTTCAAAGGAAGAAACACAAATGGATAGATAATATTCTTTCGAGTCGATTTTTAAGAAAGAACACCAATCTTATTTAAATTTAAAAATGGATCATTATCCTATCTAATATGGAGTTCTCAAATTAACTATCAAGTATCGAAAACTGAATAAAAAATTATTGTGAGGTCAAATTTAATAATTTAGTAGAGGCAAATAAATATTATTATTATATACTACTCAATAAAATTTCAAATTGTAGTGAGGGCGCTTGCCCCCACATTCAAATGAATAGATCCGTCCTTGCTGCCACCAGCCTGTTTAGTCTACTCTCTGCACCCTTTCGTTGCCGTGAATGGAAAAGATGAAGATTGGGATAAATTGGGGATAGAAGGGTATTTTTGTTCAAAATGATGACTTTAAAACCAAGCTAAATCTTAGGGATGATTTTGTATTAAAAAAAAATTGAAAATGAATAAAATTTTTTATCTATACCTTAAAGATCAAAATCGTATTTAACTCTAAAAATAATAATAGCTTAAATTATAGTGATGGATAAAATGAAAAAAAAAATTGGACACTAAATTTTTATATCCCTCTTAATTTATCAGGTATATTAAATAAAATAAAATATTATTTTTATAGTATAAATTAAATAAAAAAATATTTAACTCTAAAAAAGAAAACTTAACATCTAATAGTAAAATAAAAGTAAATAATTGAAAGAAGAAAGTTTGGTATGCATGTTTTTTTGTTTGTTGTAGCACGTATATAACTTTATAGTAAATATCCATGTCAATATAAATGAAAAAAAAAAATCAGAAAAGAGTGAGAATGAAAAAAAAAAGGGATAATAATAATAGTATGATAAGAGAGTTAGAATAATATATATGAGATAATAGAAATAATAATAATTTTATGTATAAACTGCTTTATGATAGTAAAAATAAGGGGTAAGTATGGTTTTGGTTCCAAAAGTTTAACGCCAGAATCGAAATCGTCCCTCTTATAATTTTCGATTTAAAATCGTCCTTAATGTTGCATTTCATTTTAAAATCGTTCTTTCTAATAAATTTTTTTCTAAATGACAAAAATACTCTTTTTTTTCACCATTTCATTCTTCTTGTTCTTCTTCTTTCAGGAGAATTGTTCTTCTTCTTCCATTAACAAATTTTTCAATTCCAGATTCAGAACAATTTCAGAATAAAAATTCTTCTTCCGTTAACAAAACTCAAAATTTCAAAATTTTAGATACAGTTAACAAAATCCAATTACAAGAATTAAAAATACCCAAATTTATCTTCAATTACAAAAATAAAAATCTATAAATTTTGGAAAATGAGAAACAAATTAGGAAACAAGAACAGATTAGGAAAATAAGAAACAAGAACAAAATAAGAAACAAGAACAAAAAATAAGAACAGATTAGGAAAATTCAGAACAAGAACAAGAACAGATTAGGAAATTCCAGACCAACATCAAATTCAATAGCAACAACCAGATGCAGAAGAACAACAACCATGGATCTTGTATACAATTAACCATTAACAGAAATTCAATAACCTAAGCTAATTCAACAACAACAACAACAATTCAGCAGCAACTTTCAACAATTCAATAACCTAAAATTAACTAACAGAAAATTAAAATCCAACTAAACTAACCCAGAATCAAATCAAGGCGGCGGCGACGACGGAGGCTCGCCGACGCCGTCCCCCTCTTCCCTTCCCCTCCCCTCCCCCTTCGTATATCCTTTTCTTCCACACCCTCCCCCCTCCAAAATGCATTTTCTTCCCCCTCCCCCCAACACGTGTTTTCTCTTTTTTTTAAAAAAAAATTATAATTTTTATTATTAAAATAGTAATACGGGTAGTTTAGGAATAAAACAAAAAATTTTATTAAAAATGACAATTTTAATACGAAAAAAAAACGTTAAAGACGATTTTAAATCGAAAATTAGATGAGGGACAGTTTCGATTCTGGTGCTAAACTTTTGGGACCAAAACCGTACTTACCCCTAAAAATAATGATAACTTAAATTATAGTGATGGAATAAAATAAAAAAAAAGAATTGGACACCAAATTTCTATATCATTCTTAATTTATCAAGTATATTAAATGAAATAAAATATTACTTTGCAGTATAAATTAGATAAATAAATATTTAACACTTAGCACTATAGTAGGAGGAAATAGTTTAACAGAAATTAATGCTGTCAATTATGCAATTGGCGATACTAGTGAGTTAACTACTAAACCAATCTAATTTGGTTTTTATATGCAAAAATATAATTAATAATAATTTCACCCAAAACGAATCGCAACTTAAATAATTGGCCAGAAAGCTTAATTTGATTCGAACTTCATTGGGTAGGTTTGTTCCAATTTTTACTTGGCAAAGATCATATTTTGTTCTTAATTGACAACTATTTTTTGACATACAATAATTGCCCAAAAAAAAGCCTACAATTATATAAAAAAAATTATGTTATCAAAATACCTTTTGAAAATTTTGAAATAAACCCAACCTTGTTGTAATTTAATATAAATAGATACTAAAAATAAAAATAAAATATTACTATACAAATTATATTTCTCTCACATTTAATCTTTTATTTTCTTGAAATGTATTTGATTTGAGGGTAACAATGACAATCGATTTTCATGGACCAGCTCCTCTTACATGTATCTCAAACCAAAGATACCCTTGACATTGTTATTTCAACAGATTAGTATTATTTTTAGGAATTTAATTTTGATATACTGATAATATAAAATATTTTATATATTTGTATAATTATAGTCATTTTTTTGGCCAACTATTTACATAATTAATATATAAAAAATATTTTTATTGATGTAATGTTATATAATTAAATACACGTATAAAATTACATTATACTGATAACAACACATCAAAATTAAATTTTTCTTGTTAATTAGTTCATAATAAATATTTTTGTTGAAGAAATAATAAGATAATCATGAATTTTCCTCATGAATTTACAATAGAAAGGAGAGAGAAACTAATTCAAATTGGTCAAAGAAAAATTTATTCAACTACTTAAATATTGATAATATAAATTTCGGTTTGTGTGTAATTTATTAGTCAATGAAAAATCGTTAAAGAAAGTTAGATCTTTAACGAATTACTTTTAAAATAGCTTGGTTCATGATTTATCGGACGGAAACATTATGTTAAAAGAAGAAAAGGAGATAGAGGACAAGTGCTACAAAGCCTACAACAACTACTTTAATTCTTTCACTTTATACAAGATGACAAGCAATAGAGATACTCCAACACCATCCACACCTAGATTCATAGTGAATCATGTGTATTGCAATAACACATAAAGAATTAAAGCAACCTGAAACATGAGATAAGGTTAAGTTTCATGAATCTATGCACATGTTAATCAGAGCTTTCTTTCTTTTAGTAAATAGTGGCAATGAAATGGCTTCACACATGCCATCCATGTCACGGTTCCACTTGCACCTATAAAGGAAAAGTTTGATATGTGAAATTTATACAAGCCATCAATTAAAACACCATAACTAACAATATTAGAATTTTTAAATAAATTAAAACAACCATGTCTACCATTAAAAGAAAAACCACAATTATCCAACTTTAAAATAGAAATTAAATTCCTAGACATTAAAGGTACATAAAGAGTCTTAGGTAAATCTAAATGAAAGCTTGTATCCAACACCAAACGATAAGTTCCTATTCCTTCAATTGGCACTTTCACACGGTTTCCCATGTAGAGGAACATTTTACTTTGATTTGTGGTTTGGATCATAAGAAATTCCTACATTACATTAGATACATGAGTTGTAGCACCAGAATCAAGCCACCAATAATTATGAGGAATATCAATTAAATTTGATTCATAAGTACATACATATGTTTCAAATATACCTTTCTTTTCGAACCATGCCTTATGTTTAGGACAATCCTTTTGGAAATGTCCTTCCTTTGTACAGAAATGACACTGTTTTGTATTGGCATGTCCTTTCTTCTTAAAATTCTTGGGCTTTGTCTTTAATTTCTTTTCTGATTTGCCAGCTCCTTGAACCAAGTTGACAGAATGACCACCACAATTCTTAAGTCTATTTTCTTCCTGTATGAGCTTTCCAATCAATTCATTAACGTCCCATTTTTCCTTCATGACATTATAATTAATTTGAAAAGGTCCATACTCAGAAGGTAATGAGTTCAGAATGAATTGCATCATAAAGGAGTCATCAACTGTCATACCCAGTGACTTTAATTTTGCAGCAATATCAGTCATCTCAATAGTATGCTCTTGCATGCTCTTAGACCCATCAAACTTCATGGCCGTGAGTTGTGACATTAATGTACTAGCGAGTGACTTATCAGCAGAACGGAAGCGGTTTTCCACAAACGCAAGATATTCTTTAGCACTTTCTGTTTGTGGAAGGGTAGTCTTAATATTGCTTGCAGTAGTCATTCGCATAAACATAAGGCTGTTAGAACGTTCCCATGTCTTAAGTGCATACTTTTCATCCTCATCATTGTCATCAGTGACAATGGATTTCTCTTCTAAAAGTGACAAGTCAAGATCCAAAAGATCTAAATGGAACTTCACTTGTTCACTCCATTCAGAGATGTTTAAACCATTAAACATGGTAACAGATGAATCTTGTGAATGAATTGAAATACCTATCATTTAATCATACAATGCTCATATTAAGTTTAATTTTATCATCTACTCAGATTACAGAACACAGTTCACCTTTGGGTAAAATTCTATAATATACTAACATATTAACATACAAATAACTGCCATATTTATCATACTTGAAGATTAAAATTCTCTGCCAAATACATATACCATCTTTGGACAATACATATATCTGACCCAAGAATAATAATTTTTCTCGTTCAAGTCTATTAATAATAGAAGAGATTTCCTTTGGGTAAATCTAATTCTAAAATTAATTAACACATTATTAAATATACTGACATTTTACGTTATAACTTGGTCACTTTGGTGTACACAAGCAGTAAATAATCTAAATAAATTTAATACTATAAATAAAATATTTATAGACTTTTCATAAAATTAGAGTACATTACGTACTCAAAATAATTTCATAATTGTCATCAATACTAAACTTAAACTCAAGATTAAATTCATACATAAGTATAATTTATGATCAAATTAAAATATTCAGAAGAAAACATATAGAACATATACAACTACAAATATGCAGTTTTGATGGCATGAAATTTAAAATCCACTTAATTAAAATTCAATTATAAATAATTAATCAGAAACATGAAACACCGTGGATATCATAATTAGATCAGAGAAAATCACATACTTTCAAAACACGTGCTCTGATACCACAATTCTTAAGTCTATCAGAGCATGTGTTTTGATGACAATTATGAAATTATTTTGAGTATGTAATGTACTCTAATTTTATGAAAAGTCTATAAATATTTTATTTATAGTATTAAATTTATTTAGATTATTTACTGCTTGTGTACACAAAGTGACCAAGTTATAACGTAAAATGCCAGTATATTTAATAATGTGTTAATTAATTTTAGAATTAGATTTACCCAAAGGAAATCTCTTCTATTATTAATAGACTTGAACGAGAAAAATTATTATTCTTGGTCAGATATATGTATTGTCCAAAGATGGTATATGTATTTGGCAGACAATTTTAATCTTCAAGTATGATAAATATGGCAGTTATTTGTATGTTAATATGTTAGTATATTATAGAATTTTACCCAAAGGTGAACTGTAATATGCTTGTTATGTTCTGTAATCTGAGTAGATGATAAAATTAAACTTAATATGAGCATTGTATGATTAAATGACAGGTATTTCAATTCATTCACAAGCTTCATCTGTTACCATGTTTAATGGTTTAAACTTCTCTGAATGGAGTGAACAAGTGAAGTTCCATTTAGGTCTTTTGGATCTTGACTTGTCACTTTTAGAAGAGAAATCCATTGTCACTGATGACAATGATGAGGATGAAAAGTATGCACTTAAGACATGGGAACATTCTAACAGATTAAGCTTTATGTTTATGCGAATGACTACTGCAAGCAATATTAAGACTACCCTTCCACAAATAGAAAGTGCTAAAGAATATCTTGCGTTTGTGGAAGACCGCTTCCGTTCTGCTGATAATTCACTCGCTAGTACATTAATGTCACAGCTCACGGCCATGAAGTTTGATGGGTCTAAGAGCATGCAAGAGCATACTATTGAGATGACTAATATTGCTGCAAAATTAAAGTCACTGGGTATGACAGTTGATGACTCTTTTATGATGAAATTCATTCTGAACTCATTACCTTCTGAGTATGGAGCTTTTCAAATTAATTATAATGTCATGAAGGAAAAATAGGACGTTAATGAATTGATTGGAAAGCTCATACAGGAAGAAAATAGACTTAAGAATTGTGGTGGTCATTCTGTCAACTTGGTTCAAGGAGCTGGCAAATCAGAAAAGAAATTAAAGACAAAGCCCAAGAATTTTAAGAAGAAAGGACATGCCAATACAAAACAGTGTCATTTCTGTAAGAAAGAATGACATTTCCAAAAGGATTGTCCTAAACGTAAGGCATGGTTCGAAAAGAAAGGTATATTTGAAACATATATATGTACTTATGAATCAAATTTAATTGATATTTCTCATAATTCTTGGTGGCTTGATTCCGGTGCTACAACTCATGTATCTAATGTAATGTAGGGATTCCTTACGATCCAAACCACAAGCCAAAGTAAGATGTTCCTCTACATGGAAAACCGTGTGAAAGCGCCAATTGAAGGAATAGGAACTTATCGTTTGGTGTTGGATACAAGCTTTCATTTAGATTTACCTAAGACTCTTTATGTACCTTCAATGTCTAGGAATTTAATTTCTATTTCAAAGTTGGACAATTGTGGTTTTTCTTTTAATGGTGGACATGGTTGTTTTTATTTATTTAAAAATTCTAATATTGTTGGTTATGGGTGTTTTAATTGATGGCTTGTATAAATTAAAATTTCTTGATCAATTTTCTGAATCCTTGCTTATTGAGTACCAGAATGATATAGTTAGGCCAAATACGCCTAAAGAAAGTTCTGCATTTTTGTGGCATAAACGCTTGGGTCACATATTCAAGGAAAGAATAGAAAAATTAGTAAAGAATGAAATTTTACAAAATTTAAATTTTACTAATCTTGGTTTATGTGTGGATTGTATTAAGGGAAAACAAACCAAACAAAACAAGAAAGGTGCCACAAGAAGTAGTCAGCTTCTTGAAATTATACACACTGATGTATGCGGACCTTTTGATGCTCCATCTATTGGTGGAGAAAAATATTTCATCACTTTTATTGATGACTTTTTACGTTATGGATATGTCTATTTGCTTAAAGAAAAGTCTCAAGCAGTTGATGCTATTGAGATTTATATTAAAGAAGTTGAAAGGCAATTAGACAAAAAGGTGAAAGTTGTTAGGTCAGATAGAGGTGGTGAATATTATGGAAAACATAATGAAACAGGACAATGTCCTGGTCCATTTGCAAAACTTCTAGAAAGACATGGCATATGTGCACAATACACAATGCCATACACACTTGTGGCAGAAAGGCGTAATCGAACGTTAATGGATATGGTTAGAAGTATGATTAGCAATTCTTCTTTACCTAAATTCTTGTGGATGTATGCATTAAAGACTGCCATGTATTTGCTAAATAGAATTCCTAGTAAAGCTGTTCCAAAGACTCCTTTTGAGTTATGGACTAATAGGAAACCCAGTTTACGGCATTTACATGTTCGGGGTTGTCCAGCAGAAGCAAGAATATTTAATCCACAAGAAAAGAAATTAGATTCTCGAACAGTGAGTGGCTATTTTATTGGCTATCCAGAGAAGTCTAAAGGGTATATTTTTTATTGTCCAAACCATAGTCCAAGAATTGTAGAAACTGGTAATGCAAAATTCTTTGAAAATGGTAAAGTTAGTGGGAGTGAAAATCATCAAAATGTAGAAATAAAGGAAATTAAAGTTAATGTTCCTATACATATTAGTGTTCCTTTATCCACACCTACTCAAAGAGTTGTTCCAACTATTGTTGAACACGTTAATAGTGATGAACAAGATTTGAATGATAATGCTCCTAATGAAAAAACTAACTCACAAATATCAGAAAAAAATGAGTCTCAAGAAATACCATTGAGAAGATCTCAAAGAGAAAGAAAGTCAGCTATTCCAAGCTATTATGAGACTTATTTACAAGAAGAAGATATTGGAATATCTAAAGATCCAGTTTCATTTACACAAGCCATAAATAATAATGATTCAGAAAAATGGAATGATGCCATGAAAGAAGAGTTAAAATCCATGGAAGATAACAAAGTTTGGGATATTGTTGCATTGCCAGAAGGTGCTAAATGTATTGGTTGTAAATGGGTCTTCAAAGTTAAGCGAGACTCAAAAGGCAATGTTGAACGATATAAAACTAGACTTGTTGCTAAGGGATTTACTCAAAAGAATGGTGTTGATTATAAAAAAACATTTTCACCTGTTTCTAAGAAAGATTCATTGCGTATCATTATGGCACTTGTGGCTCATTATGACTTAGAGTTCCAACACAAACTTCTGAACTTGAATGAATGAAAGAATATCTAAAACTAGCATTCATTCTTCTCCAAAGATTTTTGCATAATAAAATTACTTTGAAAATATCACAAAGATAAAAATATTTTTAAAAAATTTCAAAACATAACAAAAATAAAAACATCATTTCTTGTATAAGTGGCAAATAATTTTTATATTTGATAAACAATTTGTGTATTTAATTTAAAACCTTTTTAAAATAATTTGATAATTATTTAAAAAATAGATCTGAAAAATTGGAATAAAATTTAATTTCTAGAGCTATTCAAAAAAGTAATCGCATAAAATTTCACTTGGTAAAAAATTATCAATTTCAAATATAAAAATATCTTAATTTTTTAATTATTTTTTTAATCATATTTACAAAAAACTACATCAAAATTTGATCTCAAACATTTTTGAAAATACATATCTAATATTTATATTTTTTTGTTAAATTACACAGTTGATCTCTATATTTTCAGTGAAATTGTAAATTGGTCCCTATACTTTAAAAGTTTATAATTGAACCCCTAAAGAGAATTAAAATTTACAATTTAGTCCTCGCTGTTCAGAAAGTGTTTTATTTAACAAAATATTTTTAGCATATTCTCTATTTTAAACATGTGAGCTACACATGTTTGACAATAGAGACCAATTTGCAATTTTAGTGAAAGTATGAGACCAATTGTGTAATTTAACCATTTGAAAATGACAAAAAATTTTCTACGCTATCTGAACCCACCCCGCCCTTTCCCAGCTCTTTCACTCTCACTTTCTCACTTTCCAAAACGACATCCCAACCCTAGCGCTCTCTGTCTCTCACCTCGGTTCACCGTCGCCGCGCCGGATCCACCGTATTTGTGCTCACGAGTTGGGTCTCGCCTCCTTCCTCCATCTTGTCTCTCTCATCCGGCGACTTTTTCCTCTCTTCCAATCCCAATACTAGACACCATAAATGGAAGAGAACATTTTCAATCCCAAACATGGTCAGAGTGAACAATTCAATGTCTAAGAAGAAAATAGCAACAAATCAACATAAAAATAGCAACTCAATTTATCAGTGAATTCGACACGATGACGGAGGCGAGAGGCACCGCAATGGTGAGCCTAGGTGAGAGATAGAGAGCGCTGGAGTTGGGATGCCATTTTGGAAAGTGAGAAAGTGACAGCGAGAGAACTGAGAAGGAGCAAGGTGGGTTTAGATAGCTTAGGGAGTTTTTGGTCATTTTCAAATGTTTAAATTACACTGTTGGTCTCCATAATTTTACTAAAATTGCAAATTAGTCCCTATTGTCAAACATATGCAACTTACATGTTTAAAATAGAGAATATACTGAAAATATTCTGTTAAATCAAACATTTTTTAAACGATGGAAACTAAATTGCAAATTTTAATTCTCTTTAAAGACCTATTATAAACTTTTAAAGTGTAAAGACCAATTTACAATTTCACTGAAAGTGTAGAACCAACTACATAATTTAACCTATTTTTTTAACCTATAATGCACGAATATACAAGACTCTAAGATCGATATAAGCATAGTTTAATCTGTCATGTTCATGTATATAGTTTCAAGACTCAATGTATGAGGAATGTAATACTGTCACGCTTCCAATCTTTCACAATAAGCAAAAGCTTTAAAAATGAGTAACGCTTTCTACTTTGAGCAATGAAACGTGGGTTCCCCATTTTGAAAGTAATAATAATTACTAGTGTGGAGCTATTTTAGGTAAGAATGACATTTCTATTGTTCCATGGTTTCAGGGGGTACACTCCATTGCAAGGGATATGTAGCCCGTAACATTATACACAGGGGATGCTTATCTGGGAATTCTGGGCATAAAATAAGAGATTGATGCAAGAAATTCGTTTTAGTCATCATGGTTTTAAATTTAAGGTGTGCAAACCAATGGTTATATTGCTGAACTAGCTTACTTTGGATTTCCCATTTTCCATAAGAAATGTTACTGAAACTCAAGTAAGATTGATTAAAATAAATATCAAATGTAGGAAACATTGAGAGGTAAGGTACCTATTTGAAGCTAAAAGCTTTCTTTCAAATATTCTACAATAGATCAACGAGAGATCATAAAACTTGTAACATACATGGAGATCGCAGTCATTGTTCTCACAAGGCATCACGAGAAGCAATTCGGCAAGTTATCGCATCTGCAAGTGATGAAACTCCAAGTTCGGGGGCAGATAGCTTGTAATGCTGAAAAGGAACGAATTAGAATATCATATAGTCTGAAGAAAACGATACAAAGCCATTAGAAATTAGAATCAGTGCCCTGCCAAACCTTTTGTATCTGGGATTGGTTTGCTCTTCCTTCCAGCTCCTCCAGTTCAATCTCTTTTCCATTAATGAGCTTCTCAATGCCTTTTATCTAGTGACGACACGGAGATCACTAAAGTTACATGCTTAAAAGGAAAAAAAAGGTGTCCTACGTTATTTTAGAATTGTCTGACCTCATCAGGAGTAGCATCAAATCTAGCAGCAAGGATGTACGTCGTGTTATCTGAGATACCACATCGTTTCAAAGATTCACTAATCTATCAACAATACAAGCATAAGTTAGCCTACTTAATTGGAATGAACCAGAATCAAATACAAATGCATACTTACATGCTTGGACCCTGAGTAATTGTAAACAAGCTCCGAGTGAAGAGTGCGTGTGGTCAAAGAATCCCGTGACTTAGCTACAAGCGTCTTGTGCGCAGCAGCTAGAAGAGGAAAAACATCTGGAATCTGGTTCAGTTGATAATAATTGGAACATTAGAATGATGTAAAATGGCACATAAAAGCACTAGAGTCATGGTTATAAATGGAGCTGGGTATGACATAAAGCACAAATATAAGAAACAATACAAGTAAAGCATTGAGGAATGCAACTTCTGGCTCCAATGTCCCAGCTTGCATACTTTCCAAGAGCTCCCTACCAGAAAACAAGAATTCCATCATATAATTTATCGAAGGGAAGGGAAGCAGGATCCCAATCTTTAGAATGAATTACAAATAGCAATATTTTACAATGTGTTCCATATATTTACTTTTAGTCTTTTACAGATTGGTTGTATGATATAAATAAGAAAAAAATTGCAAGTACCATTCTAAAACAATTAGAAAGGAGCAACTAGTCTATAAATTACCACTTCTAACTGCCGCAACACTAGTTTCACTAAACGCTCTTACTATCACAAGAAAAAGTGGAAAATTGAACTCTAGCTACCATGAATTATAACTTTCAGTTGAAGTTATTCCTTACGCTGCGTCTGAATACTGTCTCTGACACAAAAACAAAGAGAATACAAAAGCTCATTTGGTTGTGAAGAGACACACACAATTTTTCTGTCTTCGACTTGCCATTGCGTATTTTAGTCTCAAAGGAAAATCCAAACACAACCTTATGATATGTTTGGTTTGGGTTGCTTTCTTTTAAGTTGATAAGTTTTCATTATTAATTACAAAATTGTTACATTGTACTAATTACTTTCCTTCTTGTTCCCAAAATGTGAAATGAGTTCTAAGGAAATCGAAAGGAAGTACTCATAGATAAGAGTACCAGCCTTATATATACTGATGTAGTATGAAACATCAAACGGAAAATTATTAACTACCTAACAACTAACAAATTCTATCTCTTGTGTGCTAAGTTACATTACTCTTCCTTATACAAATGAAAACAAGATATCATTTTTGTAATTAACAAAGAAAACATATCACTGCGAAATCAAGACCCAAAAAATAAAAATAAAAATAAAAACAAAGCCCCTTATGATCTATTCGATCATAGCTACTTTGATGTTTACTGGACCAATCATGCACCTCCAATAACCATTTAACCTAATTAAATAGATAAAGGAACAAAACGGTAATTTTAGACAACAATGCCTCTCTGATAGTTGGGTGACGAAAAGTCTCAATAACTTGAACAAATACAAATGTCAAACAAGTCAAAAATGCAATAATATCTTTCTTTCATTAACAAGTAACAAGTAAAATTTTCCAATAACAAGTTGCTAATATTCCATAATTTATAATTGTTTTTAGAATAAGAGAGAAACCCAGAGAAAAAGACTAACTTGGAATTGGTGACGTCGGTGTAGAGTGCAAGAGAAAGTGTGGCTTCATTTATATTAAACACCTTCATAGTCTCTGCTTTGAATCTGCAAAGAAATTGGAACGAGAGAGCAATGAAGGCCACAAAAAGTTACGACCATTAAGCTTCAGCTATAGAACTGTCAAGTGAGATTCTCTCTGCTCAAAATCCAAAACTTCTTAACCAATATAAAAGAATGAAGAAAGTGTAATAAATACCTCCTTCCAGTGAGGGTGACTCCGGCGGTGACGGTGGCGTGGCTCTTGTGGCTGCCGTACCCGATGCTGCGAACGATAAGAGTGACGTTTTGTTGAGGTTCTTTCACATTGAGAAGTGAGAACTACAGTACTAACTAGACTTTCAATTTGGGTGTTTTGGTAATTTAACTCTTTTTTTTTCATTAATTTGATTTTTTGTATAATGGGCTTTCTAAAATCTTATCCAATTAGCAACTGGCAAAACTCAAAAATAAAAAAAAAAAATAATTATTTAACCAAAAAGTAATTAAATCGACTTTGTATTTGGTAGTAATTTAAACCACCCATACTACTGCCGACGAGCCATAGCTCATATGGCATTCCGTTCCCTCATGCGGGATGAAAATTTTATTAAAACTCTACTCTATCCTATCTGCGGGTTGAGAATCTCTCAATCCTAACCCTACCCGCACCCTAAAATTCTAAACCCTACCCTATCCTACCATACCCGCAGAAATATCAAGTTTTTCAAAGTAAATATAAAATTCAATCATTTCAAATTTTATACATATTAATAACATAAAAAATAAAAAACTAATGCTTTAAATTACTAAATTAACTAACTAGTTTTAGTGGTTGTTCACTTATTGTAAGTCATTACATAAGGGAGGTTGTGGGTTCAATTCTCACTTCCTTCACTATATACCTAATTTTTATAAAATATGTGTTATATATGAGGTGCGAGTAGGGTAGGGTAGGGTACACCCTAAACCCGTATCCTACCCTACCCGCAGACATACCCAGACCCTACCCTACCCTACCCGAACGGGTTGGACCGGGTTAATCACAAATCAGTAGCATTACAAAAGTCCCAAAACTCAAATCAGTAGCATTACAAAATCTAAACTCAAATCAGTAGCATTACAAAAGTCCCAAAAAATCACAAATCACAAATTCAACTTTAAATTCATCAAACAAAGTAACACAGACTCAACTTTCCACTAACCTCAAATCAGTAATCACAAATTCCAAACTCAAATCAGCACCATTACAAAAGACTCAAGAAATCACAAATCACAAATTCAACCTCAGATCCCTGAAACAGAGTAACAGACTCAACTTTCTACTATCCTCAAATCAGTAAATCACAGTTTTACTAACCTTTCACTGGCAGCAGGAAGACGACGGCGAGACGACGAAGACACGACGGCCAGACGACGGCGACACTACGGCGCACCAGCTGGAGGCCTCGAGCAGCGATTTCACCTGGGAATAGAAGACGTGCCGAGCTAGAAAGGGGAGACGCCGTGGAGAAGGAGAAGGAAGAGGCCCCGGAGACGCTGACACAGACGAACGGCGGCTACGGTTCCGTCCAGGAAGCTGAATTTTTTGGTTGGGAAGGATCTATGGCTTGCTCTTGCTGTGTGTTTTGTCCAGGAAGCTGGAATGAGCTGGGTGTTTGGTCGGGTGAGGGATTGAAGGGGTAACTCGAGTGGGGGTGGGAGGGTTTTCTTTTTTTTTCTTAACAAATCAGAACGACAGCGTTTCATACGAACCGGTCGGTTCCCGATCTGGTCCAACCAGTCGGTTACTGGTCGGTTCAATAGTTTTCTAGCGGTTTTGTCATCAGCGATTTTAACAGGAGGATCGAACCGTTTTCTATGTCGGTTTCCAGTTGAACTAGTTCGACCGGTCAGTCCGGTCCGATTTTCAAAGCATTGCATACTACTAGCTGGCTCACTAGTTGTGATTGAAGAGCTTTGTAATGTGTGTCAATTTGGGTTGATCGAGTGATCAACTCACTCATCCGCTTAGATAAGTAGCAGATGTTTAAATTTCATTTATATCTGCAGTAATCCATTAACCTAGAAAAATTTTAACTTTTGGTGAGTGCTTTTCAATATTATAGTATTAGAGGGAAAGTAAATATTTTCTTTGATATGTAAAAGTGGCTACGTGCAAGAAGACAGCAAGAAAAAATAATACTTTGCTACCTAGACACCAAAATGATAAGGCGAAACATGATGATAGACAAAATTATGAAGATCTGTTCACATGCTCGACACAAACGTCACTAAATACTCTCATATAAAAGTTACAACTTAGATATCTAATAACTTACGTATAAATTATTTTTCTTTTATTTATTTAATCTTTTATTTTTTACTAAAAATACTATGAAATTAGTTCTAAGTAGATTATAACATCTATGTGTATATTTCCATCACAAAATTAATGATAGAATAATATTATAATTATTAAAATATTATTAGAGTTGTTAGTAGTTGGGAGTTAAGTTAATAATGGCTAATAGTTAGTAGATGGATATTTATGAGGTTAGTTGGTAATATCCCTACTTGTATCATGTAACAACTTCAACACAATAACTTCACACATAATATTATCTTCTTATTCTACTCTTCTCTCAGAAATTTAACATGGTATCAGAGCCATGGTATCCTCCTTGAAGAGAATAAGTTATTAGTTTTTCGGTGAAAAATCATCACGCTTCTTTTTTACTCAAATATTTTTCATCCATAATTTTTTTGTTCTTGTTACTAAAATGCGCCTTCACGCGCCTCTCAAAGTTTGTTGTCACCGT
Source organism: Arachis ipaensis (assembly GCF_059453495.1). Classification (NCBI taxonomy): domain Eukaryota; kingdom Viridiplantae; phylum Streptophyta; class Magnoliopsida; order Fabales; family Fabaceae; genus Arachis; species Arachis ipaensis. Next base: position 28,173,246 of record NC_142443.1, read on the forward strand.
CACTTCTTCTTTTTTTTCTCTTCTTCTTCGTCCCTTTTCTCCTTCTTCTTCTGTCAAAAATCACCCCCTGTCTACAATTTTTTCTCTCTATCTATCTATCTATCTATCTATCTGTTCACCATGCTGTCGGCCACCCTCTGCCATTGCAATGTCCCCTATGTCCCCTTTTCCTCTTCTCTTTTTTTTTTCTACCCCTCCCTGGTTATCACACTCACGTCTCACTCTCAAACACAGAACTAGAGCAGTAGCCTTGTTCCTCCTTTCCATCATGACTAGAATCGCCGGCCTGTGACATATGAGTCTTCCTTCTTCCTCATTGCGCCGCACGCATCATCTCCTCTCATCACCGCATGCTGTTTACATCTTCCCCTAACGAGAGCAGAAGCCATGTTTCTCATTTTCGTCATGACCAGAATCGCTGCCCACGCCGCACCTCTCTCTTCCTTTGTTTTTCTCTGCGTCTCGCGCCACATGCCTCATCCTCTATGTTACCACGTCGCATGCCTCTTCCTCAATCATCTCATTGAAACTTATTCAAGTTGGGGATTATTGGCATCTTTTATCCACCAGCTTGCGTGACATATTTTAAAATATTATTAGAGTTGTTAGTAGTTGGGAGTTAAGTTAGTAATGGCTAATAGTTAGTATATAGATATTTATGAGGTTAGTTGGTAATATTTCTATAAATAAGTAACTCTTGTATCATGTAACTGTTAGGAAATTATTTTAGTTTCTTAATTTGTTTGTGAACAATACATATATTAATTATAATAACAAATTATGCTATTTCAAATTAAATGACTTATATAATGGTGATCTCATTTATTGTTATAAATGTTAAATTGAAATAAGTCATAATTACTTTTGATTTGGAATTAAATGAGAATAAAACCAGATATTATCTTTTGGACTTTAGATATATATCTTTTGGACCTTAGATACTATTTTTATTTGGGTTTTAGGGTTTAATGGATGTCATGCTCAAATATAAATAATATCTTCAGAGTTTCGGTGCCCAATATACCAAAACCGCCTCAGCAACTTTTTTCCATAAGAAAAGTTGCAATTCAGCCGCCCAATTAGAATACAGAAGGTTTTGGCTGAGGAAGATTGAGACAATCCTTTCATCAATTTCTAATTTCTAATTTCTATGAGTAAAGGTACGTTTTCGCATAATGATATATTTTTGTTGATTCAATATAGATGATCTGAATTAATGAAATAATTTATTCTAACAAGTGGTATCAGAGCCATCTATAATTCAGTCATAAAAAATATTCGATTTTATTTTATTGGATCAATATATATATATACATATGCAGATTTACATTATATATGAAATTATTGCACGCTTAATGAAATTGTTCTCGTTATATGTGTGCATCAATACGTATATATACGCATTATATATAAAACGTATTCCCTCCATGCTGTTTTGGGTTATATATATACATATTACATGTTACGCATATATGTATACTGTGGGCCATATATTATAGGAAGCATTTTAGGTGAGGCAGATTCCTTTACTGAAAGTTTAATACGTCAGTTGTTTACACCATTAAGATATATTGTAAAATATTTGAATGGCTCAAATAAATAAATACATAGGTACTGTGATGACTGATTTAATAAGGTGCATGATAAAACTCTAACCGCATTTATAGGTGTAAAATTTTTAGTTGTTTGAAATGACATTAATACCCAAGCTGGTGTGAAATAATGGTGCTTCCCAGTTCTTATGTAGCTGGCTTGGCAAGTTGTAGGGAAGCCAATGCAATGGGCGTAAGCAGCATCTTATGTATTTAACTATGTATATATACCTTTTTTGCAATTATGCTATGTGTATATCAAAATTAATCACCAGTATAAAATATACGTTAGAATACAAATACACATTAAAAATAAATTAAACCAACGCATATATTTATATATAAATACATTAGTGGCTAATTTTAGTGGCTGATTTTAGTGTACAAATAATATTTTTAATTATGTTCTTGTATACGATGTTTTCTCTTGCTTTAATGTTTGGTGTGTCATAACGATCGTTGTTTTGTTTATCTTTCCTTCACATATTCCTAGTTATATTATTATCATTTGAATACTATGTATGTATTTTTATTTTTAAGTGTCGTAATATCTCACCACCTCAGATTTACGACTATAGCGTAAGATTTTGTGTGGTAGGATATTACAAGTTCTAATGACGGAAGATGCACGAGAGACTACATTGGTGCACTTTTTTAAATTTAAAAGACTAAATTGTAACAATTAAAAAGTCAAAGACTACTAAATCAGTGCAATTCGCCAATCCCAAAGACTAAAGTGGAGATTAACTCATCATTTACGCATTTTCGAATATTTTTATATAAAAAAATTTAGTTGTATTAATTTTTCTTTATCATAAATTAATAATTGACTATATAATAGATTGATAAGTCGCAAGTAGATTATTATTAATGTGATAATATATATAGTTATTGGTCTTTATTTATAAAAAAATCAAAGTACTTAATTATAACTTTTTGATAAATTAATCATTATATTTGTGAAACCTTTTTTTGGGCATCTAATTGGATTTTGTGTTGCAGTCTCATTGTCTTAATTAATCTACAAAAATTGATTACTATTTTATTTAAAATAATGACAAAATAATATATTTTATTTAGCATTAAGATAGAGAAGTTCGCTTTTAAAATAATTTTAAATAATTAAAATAGTTATTTAGTAAAATAAAATATGTTGCTTTTTTACACTTGTTCAAAATATATATTAATATTTTAAAAGTATAAATTAATTAATGTTAATTCAAATACAAAACAAGTTAAAAAATATTAATCTTGATATTTTTTATATTTAAAATAATTATAAGAAGTTAAGTAAGTGTTTGAATAAAAATATTTTATTAAATATAATAATTAAGATATTCATTTGTATCATATTTAATAATATAATTAAACATAGTTAATTCTTAATTGTTGAATTCATCATTTCTTTGTTATTAATTTTGACCAGAGGAACATGCTTCACATAACACAAGCAGAGCCACTACGATCATAGTAACATAGCTGACCTTCGCTACACTGTGGTGCCCCATTTTTAAAGCTACCCGCAATTGTTGTCTTTCAATCCCTCTCTACACAACATATATATATATATATATATATATATATATATATATATATATATATATATATATATATATATATATATTATGATTCGTTGGACGATATATATAACTTCTTATTGTATACAATATGTAATTACTTTTAAGGTTAATGTTGTCTCGATTGCATTTTTTTATATATGTGTATACGGTCAAATAGATATTTTTTTTATCAGTGTGTCCCATTAATTTGGTGTAAAATTAATTGATTATTCTTTTAAAATATAAGGATTATTATGTATATGTCACTTATGCGAATATTAATCTACTCAAAAGAAGATTTATATTTGGCCAAGTTATGTGTACACAATAATAATATTTGAGTAATTGAAAATAATATTCATTATTTATGCAAACAGTAATCTGTCCAAAGGAAGTTTATTGTTTGGCCAAATAATGAGCATTACACACTTTTATTTATTTTCTATTAATTATGCGATCAATAATCGGCCCAAAGGAAGGTTATTATTTGGCCAATTAATAGAAAATATATGCGGTAATAAATAGGTTGCGAAGTTTAAGTTTTCATGTGCACATTTAGTCGGTGCAAAAAAAGGCTTAATGTGTGATAGAAATTTTGACAAGATTTGATTACTGAAATGAGAGTATCAGTTACAGTTGATTTTTCTATCCAAAGATTGAAAATTAATGTTGTTCTAGATATCTTAATATGAAATTTTTTCTATTGTTTAACTAATATTTACTACATATTTTTATTCTAATCCAGAAACTATGACTTCAGCTACCAATGTTTCTGCACAAATTAGTAGTATTACTATGCTGAATGGTTCAAACCTTACCTTAAGGTTTGAAAGGATACCGTGTAGATTATCCTCGGTTGTATGGATCTGGATAAAGCTCTTCGAGAAGAGAAATCCACTTCCACTCTAGAAATCTCAATGAGGTTAAAATACAGAAGTGGGAGAGATCCAATCGAATAATCATTATGATCATGAAGCGCTCAATTCCTAAGGCGTCTCGGGGTTCAATTACTGAGGATAAAGATGCCAAACAGTTCCCGAAAGAAGTTGAAAAATTCTTTGTTAAGAATAAAAAGGTGGAGGTAAGTAGCCTTTTGAGCAAACTTGTTTCCATGAGGTATAAAGGTAAAGGGAACGTAACGGGGTACATTATGAAAATGCCTCATCTTGCTTCTAAATTGAAAGCACTAAAGTTAGAGTTGTCTGAAGATTTACTCGTGCATTTCATTTTGATCTCTCTTCCTACATATTTTGGGCAATTCAAAGTGAGTTATAACACTCTGAAAGACACTTGGTCCCTAGATTAGCTTATATCTCACTGTGTGCAAGAAGAAGAAAGATTGCTACAAGATAAGACTGAAAGTGCTCACATGGTTTCATCTTCTCAATAGAAAAGAAAGCGTGATACTATTGCGGATGCACCTTCTCAGCAGAAAAGGCTAAGAAACAGGATCAAGTTTCAACATGTTTCTTTTGTAAGAAGGTGGGACACATGAAGAAGGATTGTACCAAATATGACATTTGGCGTGTAAACAAGGGTATGATTCTTACTTTCGTTTGTTTTGAGGCTAGTTTAAGTTATGCATCTGTTGATACTTGGTGGGTAGTTTCTGCTGCTACTACTCATGTAAGTATTACTATGCAGGGTTGTCAGTCACGCGCACGCGTCACCATGGAAAGCTCCAAATCACGCGCACGCGTCAGTCACGCGCACGCATCGCTCCTCGCTGCCATCTCCTTTGGTTCTTGTGCTGCAGAAACTCCATCAAATCCAGCCGAATGCTACCTAAAATAAACAAAATTACACAAGACTCAAAGTAGCATCCATAGTGGCTAAAAGATAATTAATTATTGATAAAACTTAACAAATTAAATGCAAATTCACTAGGAAAAAGTAACAAAAATGCTCACGCATCACAACACCAAACTTGAATTGTTGCTTGTCCTCAAGCAACCAAACTAATATAGGCTTAGGATGTGAATTTGCATGAAAATGAGAGTTCGATTAAGCTCATGTCTCTTCTTATAGTGGGGTTTACAACTGCAATCCTGAATAGTTTTGGCATCTCACTCTCCTTTGAATCAGAAGGATGTCAGTGTCATTCGGAATTAGAATTCGGATAATATTATGAATTCTCTGATCTTTTGTAACTCAATTTAACCCTTGAACACAACAATTTTTCCTTTCTTTGGTGCTTTGTACTTTGAGCCTAGCCGTGACTTTAAATGTTTTGTCTCAAGCTTTACTTGACACAGAAACACCACAAGCACTTAATTGGGGAACTCTTTTTGGAGTTTTGATTTTTTTTTCTTTCACCTACTCCGAGACAGTGGTGCTCAAAGCCTTTGGCATACTCTTCTAATTGCAATTGATCTTGACTCTAAATGTTTT